>NC_071668.1:313958-627916 GCF_028554725.1 Zeugodacus cucurbitae
CCGACTGTTACTACCTTCTGCTCTGGATAACTCAAATTTTCATCAAATTCTCCGCGAACAATGTGTACGTCATTAGCCAGTGTCTTGAGGTAATCGTACGTTTCCTTTGTGCAAAGATTGCCAGTACAAAGTATATGGTGAATACGACCTGGAACTAACAACTTTTTGAATTTCGCCGGTAAACTGGCACAACGATGTGGAATATGAAGATCACCAAGAACAAGAACCAGCATTTTGGAGGCGTATTTTTATTTTATCGCTTGGTGGTTGCTGTAAACTGTAAACTGTTTTATCTTTAATCTTTTGATTTTGATTCACTTTAAACATCAAATCAGCTGATTGTCAAAATAAGGTATGTTCAATAATACCTAATATTATATCTTAAAAAAGTACGTATGTATAATGGTTTTTAATTCGCATCCCAATTTGTTTTGTTAACATCAGAAAATTATCCTAAAATGAATAAACAACAGGATGATGGTGAGTTTTCTTTTTACTTCTTTACATTTACTATTTATAATTCCTTTTTTAGAATCGAATAAATTTAGCTTACTGGTGATTGTGCTAGACACTAATCCATCACAACGTATCGTACGCCAAAATCCGCAATTACTTACTCAATGTGTGGACGCTATTATTGCCTTTGGCAATGCACATTTGATGCAATGTTCACAAAATAAATTAGCTGTTCTTTCCTGCCATCATCACGCCACGTATGAAAATCTTAACATGCATATTAATATTAATTAAAATCTTAATTGGTCCATATGTCTTTCAGTGACTTCTTGTATCCTTTGCCAGGTAAACAATTGGATATTCGTCAGGTTGATGGACAATATGAAGTATTCAGTTTGGTCGAGAAGACTGTCAAACAACGCTTAAGCCATATTATTACAAACGCACCAAAATTGAATGCGCCCTGTGAAAGTATTTTAGCAGGCAGCATGGCAATGGCTTTATGCTATATTTCCAGAGTAAGTTCGCGAAAAGCAGGTTTTAAAATTCAGAATTATGTTTTAATGAGTCCTATCATATTTTAGATACAACGTAATGCTGCTGCAGGTGTAAAATTGCACTCCCGCATTCTAGTTGTAACAGGCAGTAATGAATGCGCTTCTCAGTACATGACATATATGAATGTGTTCTTTACGGCTCAGAAACTAGGTATTACAATCGATGTTTGCGCAATGGATAAGACGATGAGTCTGTTGCAACAGGGTTGTGATATCACGGGCGGTCAATATCTACGCCTTACGCAATTAGATGGGTTATTACAATATTTACTATGGGTTTTTTTGCCCGATCCACAGATGCGTCAAAAGTTGGTACTCCCTCCTGCGATAAAAGTTGACTACAGAGCAGCTTGTTTTTGTCATCGGGAGTTGATTGATATTGGCTACGTTTGTTCAGTGTGCTTATCCAGTAAGTTTTTATATACAGATTAATATATTGGTTACTTCTAATATTAATTTGGTTTTTTCAGTATTTTGCAAATTTAGTCCTATTTGCACCACCTGTCAGTAAGTTGTTTTTAAATTTACCTAATATAATTTTGATAATTTCCTACAGTAAATTTCCGTTTTTCAGCACGGTATTTAAAATTCCCGGACCTATGCCCAACAAACCAAAGAAAAAGAAAAAAATCTGATTATAAATTGTCTTGCTATTTGACTTACTTATGCAAAAAAAAAATATACTTTATTTTTGTAAAACTACATATTTTTTGTTAATTTACAAAAATACATTGGACCATAGTTGGCTGGTAAATAAGGAAGCACCATTTGTCCGTATTTTAGAACTTTAGGATATTCGAATCTAAATATGTCTTCGAATAATCTAATTATGTAACTTAGATCTTTAACTGTAGTGGTTATACCATGTTCGTTGAAGGCTTTCTGTAGGGCCATATGTACAACGCCATCGTTTTGAACCGGTGAAAGCGAACATGTTGAATAAATTAGACTGCCCCCTGGTTTTAACAGTCGTAAACAATTCAGTAGGATATCAGCTTGCAGCTCTGGAATCCGTAGTCGTTCTTTAATACGAGTCGATTTGAAAATATTATTATCATTTACGGTCAAGGAATGGCGGTCCGTGGTACATGGTACATCTACTAAAATCTTATCAAAGCTCTCATAATTATCCATATATTTAGCATCGCATTGGTTGAGAACTATTCGTTTATTTTCCCATTTTTCTTTATAGTCAAATATGTACTCTTGCATTACTTTACGAATTCGATTGAGACGCGACTCTTGAATATCATTACATATCAATACGTCTGGGAACAATGTTTGGAGCATTATAAGTGATTTTCCACCTGGAGCAGCACAAGCATCTAAAACACGCTCACCTTCTTTTATATCTAAGAATAATGGCGGCAACACTGATGCACCATCTAATAGGTAATGTGAGAGCACACCTGGAAACAATAAATTGCATTTAAAATATTAAAATGTTGCTAAAAAAATTTACTAACCTGTTACACATTTTTTTGGTGCACTAAATTCAGAACAATTCCCAACCTCATAAGTGTATAATTTAAGATTCTCTGGGAAACAAAACTCTGTTTCCAACTCAAATTTTAGAGGAAAATCAGTATATGTGGAATAGTATTTATAATGGTCTGATTCAGGTATCCAATCCTCCATCCCTTTTATTTTGTTTGCCGGTATAAACTCATACAAGCCCCCTGTCCCATATTGTGGATCTATCAATCGGCTGTTTGCTAATTGAGCATCCCTTTCAAATGCATCTTCAAGACTCTCAATATATTTCGGGTTATTTTCACTCTCAGAACTGCTTTGTAATTCAACACAGCTTTCTGTTTTGAATTGTAGCTGATCGGGCATTTCCGTTTGAGAACCCATAGGATATAACGAATATTTTTCTCGTTCTTCTTGCCTAGATAGTATTTTAAGTAAATTTTCATCTAGCGTATTACTTGCTCCATTTTTCGACAGTTTATTATTGTGACCAAGTCGATCTCCAACTAATTTTGTTAATGATTTTATATTTAAAGCACCTATAAGGTAAATATATTGCACATTATTCGATATTCGTCTTAAATTATTTCCTACCACTTAATTCCATTCCATTGCAAGTTTTATCAGGATCTCCGAAGTTATTTACTACCGCTATATATTTATGCTCTGTTAATAATGCTGCTCGAATGTTTTTCCAACGAATACCAAAAACTGATCCATAGAAATCATCGAAACTTTCTAGAGCTCGCTGAGTATGGGTTTTCTTGCCTTTAAATGCCTGCAACAATTAAATTTTATGTAATAATAATGGAACATTTCTATTGTATAAACGCACCCATCGCTGGCTTTTCAATCTCGTATGTAAATAAACAAGGCTTTTAACTCTTAACATTTTTTAAAGACGTTTATTCCTACAAAATGTTACCGGCACATAACCAAAAATTTAAGTTTCTAATTCTGATCAAATGTTTAATATAAATATTTTATTAAAGATAGATAGAATATCTTTATGAAACTATAGTTTCTCCTGGTAAAATGTTTTCTAGTGAAATATAGCTGCTGTCAAATCAGGGACCAGCTGTTAAACACATGTGTAAGAAGCCACTTTAGAAGCATTTGCTTTGATTTCACTATTTTTATTTTTTCATTAAAATATGGAAGACGATTAAAAAATGTGAATGGTTAAAATTGCTAGATTGGTATTATATATATATTAATTAGTTTATTTGGATTATTATTTTTAATCATAATAATTAATTGTCAATTAAAAGCAACAGAAATTAAATTGTGAAGGCAGTCCTAAGGGAGTATCGAAACTATCAGCTGTAAAAAAGTAAACAATCCACAGCTGAAAGGTTTTCACAGAGAACGTATGATATGTATATATATACAATATAATGTTATACATACATATATTTTATACATTCTGTTGTCAGATGACTACCGCCTAAAATTATAACAGTTTACCATCCGTAGGCTGTATCCAAGAACGTATATGCCAAAGAACGTATAAAAAATAAGAAAACAAGAACGTCTATATAATTCTTCTTATTATTATGATTTTTGCTTTGGTTTCAATTATTTTTATTTACGGTTGTGGAATACTTATATGTTGTTTAATTTCACTACTTTAATGTTTAAAAAAATTTATTAGACAAATATATATTATACAAATATACATACGTGGAATACGACTGTTTAGCGAAATTTCTTTAGTAAATACAAATTTAAGGATTTTTAAAATACAACACTTAAAGTAAGATATGTATATATTTTTACTATGAAAAGTAAACACAATTTAAGATTATTTTTTGTATGTAGATATATTTTATTCAGTTTTATACATACGTACATATGTAACTTACAAATCTCTTGTTGTCTTTGTACTTTTAAACAGTATACAAGTAGGTGAGCATAAACATTTAATTACCAAAGCGATAGATACCCACAATGACATTTACTATATATCATATGAACATATATTGAAATGAGTTTTGGTACATGCATAAAACTAACTAAAAAATGTATAAATTAACAACAACTAAGGTAACTTAAACTCATTGAGTTTTTTAGAAAATGTTGAAAATGTTTACACATTGTCCTTTACTGGTTGAGCCTTCAATGGTGTCGATTCATCCTTTCCTTCTTTTTTCACGATCTTATTCCAAGATTGTTCCTCGCCTGAGCCAAATACTACAAATACCAAGAACTCGATGGCGAAAAGTACAATAGTTACATAGAAAATAACACGCCAAGCATCAATTGTTTGCTAAAAAATAATAAAGTAAACATACATGCATATTCTTGTTTGAATTAGAAATAAAGAAATTAACAACATACGTTATTGGTTGTAATAAAACCGACAAATATTGGAACTATGATGCCGGGAATTGTTGCTGCAGTGTTGGTAATGGCAACCAGTGTACCAGCGTAATTAGGAGCAATATCAATGTGATTAGAAAGGAATCCAGAAAACATGCCGCCCATCCCAATGATTCCGATTGTCATGATTATAACGGCAGCTGTATGCTTACAACCGATGTTGCACAATGCTAGAAGACAAACACCGGGTATAATTGTGCATATACTAGTTGCAGTTTTACGTGCAGTAGTAATAGTAATTTTCCCTGTAAAATAAAGAAAAGAAATACGAAAAGAAATTTAAATCAGGAAATAGATTGTGCAACAAGTCGATCTTCAGTGTGTCAAGTGTATTTGATTTTTAATTACCTTTGGCTTTCAATGTGTCCAGAGTTTTACCCAACAAAATACTTAAAATAAGCATTGGGAAGTAGGGCAATGCACTGAACTGAGCATTACTTGACACATCAAATTTCAAAACTTGTTTCATGTAGAATGGTATTTCGATGAGGAACATATACCATCCCCAATTACTGCAACAATGAGCAATTAAAATAGCCCAAAACGGTATGGATGTCAATACTTTCTTCCACGGAACTGGTGGGTGCTCCTCGTTCGATGCGGTGTTTTCAGTTCCCAACTGTGAAGTGATCATTAGGCGCTCTTCTGGACTGATGAAACGCTGTTTATTCGGATTATCTTGTATGAGGAACATCCATAAGGTCATCCAGACTGCACTTAAACCACCCATCCAGTAGAAGACCGATTCCCAGCCCCATTGTGCTGACAAAACTCCAGCTAAGAGTATGGAAATGGCCGTACCAAAGGACGTTCCTACATATATTATGGTCGACATGACAGAGCGTTCATTGGGTGGTGCCCATGCGGCGATCATGCAGTGCATAGCTGGGAAAGTTGCTCCACCTCCTACGCCTTCCAGGACACGCATTACAATTAAACCGGCATAGTGTGCCTTTGTCATAATCGGTGTGAGCAAGGTCGCAATTACATTGATTCCTACTGAGAAGAACATAACCCATTTAGCAGAAAACCTTTCAGCTACTTGTGCGCTTGGTATTTGTGACACCAAATAACCCCAGAAGTAGCAGCTCAACAAAGTTCCTTGTATGCCTTCACTCCAAATAAATGGTCCATCCTAAAAGAAAATAATTACGATATCAGTTATAATACAGTTTAAGGTAACTCAACAAACATTGGTATTGAAATTCTCCTACGTTGGAGAAAATATTAATTTTCAATTTCAAGTTCAACATTTATGCAAAGACAACATTTTCTCAAACCTTTTCAAAGGCTTTTTCTCAAATTTGTTTCCATCATTTTATAATTTGAGAAAAACCATTTTCTAGTTCCATATTTGAGAAAATGTTGGAGATTTTGAAATTCCCAAATTGAAAACAAAGGAAAATTGCATATTAAAAATGTGCCTTTTTGTTTGAGAATGGATATATTTTCAAATTAAAATGCATTTGAGGACAAAGGTTTGATATTTGAAATTAAGGTTGATTCTCAAATGCATCTCAATTTGAGAATCAACAAAAATATTTGTCGGTAATGTACATATGAATGTATATACACATATGTATGTATGTACATATTTTTATCACCTGATCTTGGAATAGAAAACCAAAATGCATGTACATGACTGAAGTGATATGCAGCTAATATAATCAACTCACTAAATGTTCATTAACATTTTGGGAATCCGCGCAAACATTAAAATATGTATTTACTCACCTCTTGTTTGGTTACATTTCCATTGCCGGGCTTACTGCACACCTCTACCTGTGAAACCGGAATTAGACTGGAATTATGAACTTCATGAGTAACAGCATGTCCTGCCTCAATGGCGGTATGGTTTAACATTGCCACCATTGCAACACTGAGATTCACTTTGAGGCCATAAATGATGGCCATACCACAAGATCCAAGTACTGCCAATATGTAACGGGCAGGTAAGCATTCTGCAAATAAACAAATGAAGTTGTGTTCATGTATTTTATGTAATGATGTATGTTATGAAAATTTAGATTCGGTTATTTATGCGAACATGTACATACATATATACATATGAATATACATACATATATCTATTATTAATCCTTAATATTTGCTCATAAGATGCAAATCCGTCAAAAGACCAAAACTCACTGACGAAGTAAGTTAGGTAATTAATTATTATCGGCCACAAGGTACAGACTGATTACAATTTGTTAAAATGCCAAATCCCTCACCTTCATACATAATAAATTCGCATTTTCATATACGTGTATGTCTGCGAGTAGATGCGTGGTGTTGGCTTTGCTACCATTGCATTGTTGCTGTTAATTGTCGATCAACAATTGGGCATATGGTAATGAGTGATTAGGTAATTTAAATAAAAAATAAAATGCTGCGGAAATCGGACTCATTTGGATTCCAGAGTGTATGTATATACATATGAGTACACGGTTAAAAGCACACAAGAGACAAACAAGGATGCTTACAGAATAATGTACAATAAAAATAATATTGCTATGTTAGGTTTCCATTTCATTTCCATTATTTTTTTTAATATTCAAATTAATCATCTTACATATAGACTTCACTGCAATAAGTCGTAACAATTAATAAGTACATCAAAGGCATTTGTATTTACTGATAACACTGTGGTTGTAGAGTTTTTAAATTTATAATTAAATCAGTTTCTCATACATGTCGTCATATATTGTTAATTGGAAATAAAACCCTTTGAGAACGTTTATCTTTAAGCGGTAATACTCTAGTTTTGCAGTGCAGAACTTTGCTAGTACTGTGGCATTATTTTTTTATTATTTATTAATATGATTTTTAATTCGCAAATTTTGTTTGTTTTCCATTCCATAAATTATACATAAACTTCCCCAATACTTCAATTTAATTATTTGCACTTTTTGATCAAATTGAGATTACTGTCAGGTTTTAATAATTATCTTTATTTATACAAAATGACTTTTAAATGACCTTGCCCGTGAAATCAAGGGATGAGAGGAAATATTAATATATATTTTCGGCAAAAACGTTAATTTACACAAGTTTGTGTGTATGAAAGACATGCGTGAGTATGTAAATACCGGGTACATCAGTATGTATCCATCCGTGATCTCATACCTTGTGTTTGACACAAATTCTCACGCAATTGCAATTTTTGAAAAATAAATAAATAATAATAATAATAATGATAAGAAATGCATTACAATACCCTTACGTGGGTTATTTATATATATATATATAGAAGCGGCCATCTGTCATTGCTGCTACCAACGACCTTTTATCATTCTTAAGGTCAAACCCTGAATGTACAACTCTATACCCCACCTCGTTCATAATAATGGTGTGTAACATTAAAATACAAGAAGGTGACATTGACGAAGAACTTTCGTTCAAAAACTATACACTATAACAATAGAGTAATTTAAATGTATGAAATGACCGACATGGTTGTTTAACGGTTTATTTGGCGGTAATCATTCAATTTATTTACTTACTTCCTAAGATGCTGCCTTTTGCAGGAACCTCGTTAGCCATTTCGTAATTAATTTATTTTTGATAAAGGTTTAGGTTAACAATTGTAAGTAAAACTTTTTTCACTTCACTTTCTTGAATTTACATTATTTAAAACAAAAATTAATTTTAATACTGAAGCGATATTTACTTCGTAGGCTTCACGTAGCTATTCACTAACAGTTCAACTTTTGTTAGCGCTTCTGAACTGAACGCCAAGAAGATACACGCGGACTGCTTCACACAAACTGAGTAGACTCTCTGAGGTGCGGCCACGTTTTGTTTGGTAAATGTACGAGTGTCTCCAGACAGCAACCGGTCGGCAGTTTTGACGATTCACTATTGCCTTGCACGAGTTACATATCTGTGCCTTCGACTCCACTTGCACCCGCGCTTTCTATTCAGTCAATATACATATTTATATGTTAAATTGTGGTGGCTCAATACGTTTTTGGATATTCGGTATCTGACAGTTCAGCGTCACAAAAATATTATGAAGTACATATGTACATACATATACATATGCTTCCATATGCATATGTGTGTATGTATCTATGTGCATACGTATGCATACGTACTTCCATATACATGCACTATTCGAAACTTCTCTCCTGTATGAGGGTAAACAATGGCTTCAAGCTTGAGCGCCCATCCATATTGGTAGAAATGCGTACATACATACATATATGTATGTAGCTCTCTTTAAAATAAAACAGCGCGCATAGTTTTGTTTATGTTTATGTATGTATGGATGTACCCATATTGTTCTAAATAAGTTTAATTTGTTTTTAAATTATATACTTTTATACTGATAATCGAGACACAAGTATGTTACAATATGAAGAATGTATTTGCAATTATTTAAATCTTACTTTCAATTATCAATTTTTTTAACCAATTACCAAATATCAGATTTTTTATTATTTTGCACACACATGTCAAAATTAGTTAAGTAAATTGACAAAAATTTTCAGTAATTTCTCTAAATGTATGGATACATATGTACATACATATATATATATATGTATAAGTATATATAATATGAATACGCAAGCGCTATTTCACAGTAAATTGTTTACATAGTATATCAAAAATTTGGAAATAACTCTATAGGAAATAAATGGCCCATCCTTAAAACTAAAAAGTGCCGAAAGAGCCCAATTGTAGTCACACAATAATTTTCAAATGTGATATGAATGCAGTATTGAGCGAGCTGATTCCAAAGTTATTGGCGACCTTTATCATACTTCATATAGTGCATACTTCAATTTCAAACGGCTCAGCTGTTAGATAAATATATTTTGTTACTGTTTTCGACACTTGTCGTCGAAATTAATCAGTATTGGGCTGTTATCGAAGGTTTTGTCGGGAAAGGCGTTCTAGGCTTTCATAGAAGAATTTACGCTGATATATGTATGTATTGTAATTCAGATCCAAACATGATCGCGGTAGCAGTCTTCTTATGGTCAAACACCTTTGTCTTGCAGCCTTTCCTTTGATTGTATTTGACAGTAGTACCCCTCTGGCTGTTCATATTGCTGCCGAAAATAGGGCTATAACCAATAGCCAATATATAAATACAACTTGAAAAAATACATAGTAAATTTATGGGTACTTGTCGCTTAAGAGAGTCGTGCTAGGGAGAGAAGCTTGGTATTTGAGTACACAATTTGCCATTGGGTTGCGACTACTCCATATATGGATGTTTGGACATGTATACATTCAATTGCGAAATATCCGCCAAATGCATGTGTATTTATACTTATATCGAGATAATTGTCAAATCTACCTCTCTGTTAAGGATACTGTGCGATTTAATTTATTTTTTAACTCGCTCAAGCGTTCAAAATCTAGATTGTAGAGCAACAAGTGTCCAATTCATAACATTTGCATTTGAGAATGTATGTATATGTACATACACAACTACTATTGTAGGTACATACAGATATATATGTATGTATATTAAATCTTTAAACACACAAGAGTACATAGGTGGAATTTGAAAATTTCAAATTTGCATATATTACGAAATAGTTTTTGATTTGCTATTTCAGAAATATGCTTTAGTTAAATGTGTACTGGTATTATAAATGTTAGCAAATGTATATACAGTGGAACTTCCATAACTCGAACTTTTGAATTGGCATTAGCGTTTAGAAACCAAATTTCATACAAATTTACTTCCATAACTCAATCTTCCATAACTCAAAGTTCTCCATAACTCAAACTCTTAAATTGGCAATAGAAGTCAAATTTCTTACAAATTTCCTTCCATAAATCGAACTTTTCGACCAGGGCATAATACAAAATTTAAAATTTTACTTTCAAGGGACAATTTTGAAGGAGTCCGCATATTCGTATGGAGGCGAACAAAAAATATGATATTACACTTATGGATTGCGTAAATCATATAATAAAGGCATGGGATACAGACGTGAAGAGCCAAACAATAGTAAACTGCAACAATCAACATTACAGAATTTATGTTTTAAGGTTATATAGATAAAACTTTATGCAAAGTAAATAACTAGAACTGTGGGTAAATCTATATGTTACAGCTTTTTGAAAAATTCATGTTTTAATGTAAATTTCTATAACTCGAAGTCTCTCTAACTCGAAATTTTTTTGTGGATTGTGGTGATTCGAGTTGGAGAAGTTCCACTGTATAATGAATAAAACCGTATTTAAATAAATTTTATATATCATATATATATGCATTTGTATATGTATGTATGAAAATATTAAATCCATCACACATAAAATTCGCGTTTCATTAGTTGATTAGACCGTATTCACTGTGGACACTATGGACACTATGGATAACTAAATATACTACTCTGGTGATATGGAAGAGCAGTTATGCCGCAAAGCTACTTGTATGTATGGAAGTATTTATTATAAAGAACGTCTTTTATCGCATGTAGCACTACCACACAACACAACCGATCTATTTTCGTATCATCTGTGTATATGCTTATGTGCCTTAAATTTTTGGCGTGGTGACATTTGAAAATGACTGAATTGAATAATTATTATTATATTAAGGCGTGAATCTAATTGAAATAAACTTTGTGCTTTTATGGATGTTTGTGTGGCACACTCGAATCATGTGGATGCTGCTTCAATGTCTTATTTTACTCGACAAATTTATTGGTTGGTTTATAGGGTCACATTGAAGAATTTGGCTCTATTTCCATAAAGTGACCACGTACGAGTATGTGCTCCGAATTTGTTTTGATCGTTCTATTATTGATTTCAATTCGTTATAAATTGATTTGTTAAGATTTTTGCTGGAAGAGTGTTACGTTTGAAGTCAATGTACTATTTGACGGGTTTAATATATTTTCGGCAATTGAATATTGTCCCATTGTAAGCTCACATATATATGAATATATGCCATACATACATACAGTTATGCTCAAAATAATAGTATTAACAACAATAAGAAGGTAAAGAGCTACTGTGTTTAGCAATGTCTTTGTGCATCATTTAAATCTGTTCTAATCATTTGGAGTTTAACACAAAACATAATAAAAATGTAACTATGCTATATTAAATGTGCGATTATATTACAAAATATGTCTACTTTACTTTAGAAGGTGCCTATGTACGCGTTTTTATACATATACATATGTACATATGTATGTACAAAAAGATATACAGAACATACATATGTACATCTGTACAAATGTATCTACGATAAGCCCAATTTTTGTGAATGAATTCAATGTCAGGAAGAGATTTATATGAGAATGGAGAAAGTTAAAGAGAACCGAAAGCTCTCTTAGCCCACATGTTGATTGTGAGAAATTAAGCCGGGTGTATTTGTACGTATGTATACATGCAGGCGGTGTATTTGCCTTCGTGCGTTTTGTGACGTTTCAAACTGCACGTAACAAAATACCACACATCTACTTGGTTGTGCACATTCATCATGCACACACACATAAACAGCATTGTAATATTGGCACACATATTTGACTCACAGCAAATTCCCGCTGTAGCAACAAAATCTAGCAAATGTGAATGAAATGACAATGTGGGAAATGTGATTTAAGAGCCTGAGTAACGTTGCGAAATTCACAATATCATATATTATAGTAAATATAAGATAGTCATATTCAAATCGATGTAATATGTTCGTGCATTTGTACATATGTAACTGACAAATGGACCTTCAAAAAAGTTTTCAAATGCCCTGAAGGTGTGTTTTAAATCTTTCTTATAAAATAAATCAAATTGGAAACAGAAATGCGAGTTAAACGAAGTGCAGCTAATTTGGCAGCGTGAACGGGCCCATCTAATAATATCCTACTTGATCGCTCGCTTTCGTCGAGTATGTATGTAAATTAGTCGTAAGCACCATCTAGCAGGACCTTCACTTTACAACTCAATTAACAAAATAGTGTTTTAATAAATTACGAGATACCTTCCATTTGTGTGTATAAAAAATCCTTAACCTTAATTGCTACATATTGTAGAAAATTTGGAAAAATAAACCACATACCATTTGATATTTGAACTAAAGTAGTTGTCCAAATTTATTTGAAGTAAAGCTTAAAAACTGATTTTCATTTTTAATTGTATGCATATTTTACAAAAGTACAAAGAGTCAAGATATGGAAGTTTCACAAAATCATTACTAAAATACATTTGAAAACAGGGTGATAAATAAAAATGTTTGCAATTAATAATTCACTTTTCATTTCATATGTTGAATTGGAAAAGACTCATAGAATTTTTTTCTTAAATTATGTTAGCACATAATCTGTACATAAGTACTTACAACTATAAGGGAATTTACTTGCTTATCTATATCCCTATGTATTTATGCATTTATATTGACAAAAAACTTTGACTAAAACACTAAGTGTACATAAAAGTATGTATGTATACTGTATTATGTTTTGATTACATTAAAGCTGGAAATTGACACATCAATGAACAATCAGACAAATGTGTATTTGCACACATACACACTTGTGATCCAAAGAACATTTAAAATAAATACGCATGTGGGTTAGGTATTGAATAAGGTTTAAGTTTAAATTTAGTTTGAAATTATGCTGATTATTTAACGTGTCTCTGTTATACACGTACATTTTATTATGCTTGTACAATACTTTTTACCACACTTTTGCTTAACCTGTTTAATATGCTCTGAGTTCATGCCTTTGATTATTTAAGATTGAAATTTTTTTATCCATAGAGACACACATATAATATGTATTTTACTTTATAACACCGATTTTATAAAGTCAAATTTTTAAATATTTTCATATAATTGAACATATATACATGTATATATGTATGTATGTATAGTACAGATATTCCAGTGATAGCTGATAGCTAAAAAGCTAGCGGAGAAATATATTCTGGTGCTTTATGTTTTGCCAATTACATACATAATACAAATAAATACATATTACAGAATATCTAAGTATATATGCATATATATTTATATATATTTTTTCAAAGGAGGCGTTTAAACGAAACGGAATAGAAGAAAGTATTCAAATAAATATATTTGTTAAAGTGAAGTTTTCGAAAATATAACGTACAATACCGTATCATCTGGAATATTTCTTATATAATTACACATACCAATAATACAAGTTCAATTTGTTTTTTTTTCATTAATTAATAAATCGTGTAACGACCCGTTACAATATTTTATCTGATTCCATCCATCCATATTCCATCTGATTAAATTTTTTCTGCGTAGAAGTTTTATGTGTATGCGTAATATATACGTATGTACATATGTATATACTATAATATAAGTATATGGGTATGTATGTATGTATGTTTGAAATTTCTTATATTTCATTTCTAAGTAAAATATGATAGCACACAAATATTTTTATTTTGATTATTGTAATCGGATAATAATTAGAGCTCTTTGATAATTTTCAAAAAGTAATTTCTTCTACAGCCGCTGAAAATTGGAATGAGTGCTTAACATTTAGTAAAACTTTTCGCTATTAGTATTGTAGCTGATGCTGGATTTGGGGACAGGTTCGTTTAGAAAATTACCCATAGATCGCTTCTTTTTGGAAACCATAAAGCGCTTAATTCCATAACCTACAACATAAGAGAAAATCCACTTTTATTATTAAACATAATCGATGATATTGAATGGTTTCCAGAAGCCTTACGATTTCCATTACCGGTGGGAAGTGCTGCGCCGTATTTTTGTTCTCTTTGAAGTTCGTATTTGGGTATTGTTTCTACATTTGCTGGCAGACCATAGTAATCTATCATGTTTGGTTCCAACCACGAACCACCGTTATCCATTGCGTCCATGTTAGTCGGGTAATCATAAGCACCAGCTGAAACCGGATAGTAAGTTTTAATACCGCTATAGGTGTTATAACCCTCTTGAGGTGCAGCGTTCGATGGGATCATGTATCCGTTGCTTGTATCAGTTTCGGGCTCCTTTCGGGCCCGTTCTCCTGCCTCTACTAATGCAACCAGAGCCAGCATATCAGCTGGTGTAAGTTTAGTATCACGCTTTAGTCTAAATAAAAAAGCGATATATGTACATATATGTATTTATTAAAATATTTTTTTTGTTGGAATAAATGAATTTGACGTTAAAATATTTTTTTTTTTTATCTCACTTTAAACGTAGCGAATCACATACAGGGCCTCTAGTACTTAATCATTTTACATTATCCCAAAATATCTTAAATTTTCTTTTGACATCATCAAACAATAATAAACGTAAAACAGATCAAGCAGTTACATTTACATCAAATTAACAAAGTCGAAAATAACATGTCAAAAATTATTTCTGTTAATAACAAATCTCATTTAATCGTAACATTTAAAGCCAATATTTGTATATATCAATATATAGGACCTTCCCTTACCTCATGTCGGCAAAGCGGGCGTTGCTGCTGCCACTGACGACGCCATTGTTGTTGTTGTCATATCTATTTGCGCGCTTATTACCATTAATGGCGCCATAGTACCGGTTCGGGTGTAGTGTCTGTGGCACTGGATACGCCTCAGCGTTAAGTATGTTTTGCAAGTTGTCGTAAGCCTTGCTATGATAGGAAGATGCTAACGTGTTTAAGAACAGCGTGAAGAATATTGCATAATAATAAAGAAATTAGTGTTAAATAGAATACATTTATTTGTAATTTATTCACATAAAGGAGAGCAATAATGAAATGCGTATGAATCGCTTAAAGTAGTTATAAAAGATATTTGCTGTTGAATATATACGTGTATATGTATATATGAAATATACTGCGAACAGTGTTTGGATTTTCAATTAAAATAGTTGTGCAAAATCTTTACCTCTCGGTCCGCTCAAGAAGTCTTCATCTTGTATATCAGTGTAGACGACTGAAGGATCTATTTCATCGGCCCAAAAGCCAGTTGGCACCGTTTCTAATTCAGCTCCGCCGCTAACTTGCACTGGATTACTCAAATATGCATTATTGTAGTATTCTCCACCGCCGTATATGCTGTTACCAGTACTGCTTCCGCTGGCAGATCCATAAGGTCCTCCCATACCCATTGCTCCGTAGAGGTATGGCGGATTTGAGATTCCTCGTTTTTGCAAAACGCTTGGTGTTTCATCTCCATACACTTGTGATTGTTGCTTCAATGGTTGTTGTTGCTCCAAATCGCGTTGACTTGCTACTGCAGCGGCTTGTACTGCCGCGGCGGTTAAGCCAGCAGCAATGGCGGAATTGATAATATCTTCATTCGATGGCATCGAGTTTATGCCAGCTGACTGACCATACTCAATGGAGTTAGAATTGTTGTCCCCACTATCTTTACCACCATTTTGGGAATGCTGCTGCTGGGTGGTTGGCACATTAAAAGCCGGCGGAAGAACTTCGGGACTAGATTTTTTATTAGCCGATGTAGAGGGTTCATCGTTGATAGCGTCCTTTGACATCATTTCATTTACGTCGGTGGAGGAGCGTTTTACTGTGAAATTGGAGAAATTTATATTTTTTTAATTAACCGAATTTAACAACTTAAACTAGTTAGAAATGGATAAGTTCGGGCGTAACAGAGATATTCGACATACACCAAAGTGAAAGTCATGGAAAATAATCAACGCGTTTAGAGCAAAGTAAAGCTATGATATTAAAACCTTTGTCTGCTGGCGCGGTTGAAGCAGACTAAAATTGCCAAAAACGGTAATATGTATGAAATATATTGTATGTATGTGATTGGCGTTGCAACCGTTTAGCCGGTTATAGCCGAATCGACGATAGTGCGCCACCTCTCTCTCTCCTTCGCAGTTCGGCGCCAGTTGGAGATCCCAAGTGTAGCCAGGTCGCTCTCCACCTGGTTCCTCCAATGGAGTGGAGGCCTTCCCCTTCCTCGGCTTCCTCCGGCGGGTACTGCATCGAACACTTTCAGGGCTGGAGTGTTTTCGTCCATTCGGACAACATGACCTAGCCAGCGTAGCTCCTGTCTTTTTATTCGCTGAACTATGTCAATGTCGTCGTATATTATATATATCGTTAAATATATTAGCTTAACTTCAAATGTGCAATAAATAAAAGCTAACCCTACAATATAGAAAGTACAAATCGGCTGGTAAGGAAACCGCGTTCAAAATGTACGGAAATTGATATCCTGCAGTTGGCTATTACTCAATACTTCTAATGCACATGAATAGTACTGAAATTATTGAAGTGTCGTCGCTAAGGATAAAGAGCAACATCTATTTGGGTGCTCGTTGGTATGCTCAATGTGTCGGTAAGTAACCGGAAACGTTATCTGCATTAATACCGGTTGCTATAGGAAATTTTGCAGGTATCGATCGGATGCCGTAAGAATCGTTATGTAAAATATACATGTTTGTATGTACTCGTATTGATCGATATTTATTTGCTTGCAATATTTTCTTCCAAAAAATTATTCTAGAAAGACATTTCTTGATGATTAATTGAAATAAAGTAGCCTTATAGTGGAAAGATAACAATTTGAATGTCATTATTGTAATTATGTACATATGTACATATATACATACATACATATACTCATACATAAATCATTATTTCTTTCTTTGAATTCCAATGTATGTGTATATGTGATTGCATTTTGATGGAAGTCCAATTAGTGCATAAAGAAACCGATTTATTGTTTCTTTTTGGACCCACGTTTTACCTTCAGCTGTCAATTATATAAATCTTGCGAATTTCACGCTTTAGCTACTTTTCTAGTTATTAATTAGAGTAGAATATATGGTTTGTCATATCCCACTCGTGTAGTGGTGCGAATTTCTCCTTTAATGTGGGGTACTCGAGCACATCATAACTACTTTTCACATGACTATTTAAGGTTATAAATAATGTCTATTGATAGACATAGTTTAATATTACGCGTAGTATATACATGTAAACCTGTACGTATGTATTTATAAGTATATGTGAATATCTCTGAATCTCCTTAAGATCTTTGTATCAAACGATCAACTATGGAAACATTTAAGTTGGCTACATAATAAATTTAATACGCAATTTTCAACATTCTCGGGACAGGACTTTTTTCGTATAACTAAAGCTAATAACGTATCCTAACTGCCTCCCAGTGCTTGTTAGTCTGTCCAATGTAGCGTAATGTTAATGCAATTAACGCCATTGCTAATGATTTGATAGCTTGCTGCTGCAGTCGGAGCGTTAGCTGGCATAGGGAGTAGCGAATTTAATTATATACATACATACGTTAACATATGTATATATATTTGTGTGTGTTTGTATAATTTTTTTGCTTAGACACTTCGCGCGCACTGCCACTTGCGGTTGATGTCAGTTGCATTAGAATTAGATACCCATTACTGAGCCTAAGCACGGCGGCATAGCGCTCAGAAGATGAGATCCCTACATTTCCATTTCCAACCTCAGTAATTGAATTAGATCATTTAATATATTATACTTTAAGCCATATTAGCATTTCTTACTATAACTAACGACTTTTGCTAGTCACCGTGTAATAGAATTTACATTGGATGTAAGGGAAGCCCGTTAGTGAAATAAATAATTGCATATCATGGTGTCAAGGCTTTACTGGCATACTTTTAGTCTACTTCTTATCTAAAAGCCGAGCTATATCACATTTTTATCTCCGCAAAGACTGTGTTGGCGCCTTAGAGTGCCCGCAAAGCTAAAACTATGACGTTGAGTAGAGCCCGTGATTTGCGATTAACATAAGGAAATTGCCCGACACATATTTTTATTTGTATGTACATATGTTCATGTATAGAAATAATCGGGAGGAAAAGCTTGGGCCTCCTTTCTCAATACCACTTCATTACTGAGATGGCAAAAGATTAATTAATACACCGCGCTTCGAAACACAATTATTATGATTAAAGTCGTAAATAAAGTACATATTGATAACGTACATAGGTAATAAAAGCCTTGGCTCTCCAAAACCATATGTTGTTAACTTGTTTTCAGCGTTCAATGCAGAGATAATCATGTACATACGTATTGTAGTTTCTCACACCATCTCTATATTTGTATGTTTTTGTTTGTATGGTTATGTACGATTACACGTCCAAAAATAAATCTAACTTTATTTGCCATATGGTTGCAAAATTTTCCATTTGCATGCGAATATCTTTCATATTAAACTGGAATTGACATAAGGATTGCCTGTTCCAGAACTGAAATAATACATATGTACCGTCTGCATCTGGGATACCGCTTCAACAACATAGTAATAGTAATAGTAATAGTGTTACTTGAAAATTAAAACGCTAAGAGATCAACATGGCGTATGATGAACATATGAATACGAGTATTTACACACTTGCATATTTGCATGGTATGCGTACATGTATGTATATATGTACGTGAACTTAATATGCATGCAGTGTTAAGTTCATGTATTCGATTCAAAATATAAGGAGACAACACTCATCTCCGATTTTCATTCACTTATGTACGGCATATGAAGGAGCAAGAATATAGTCATTTATGAAAATCGGATGAATGTGATATGTACATACATATTTATGCACCCATAAACGAGGAACTGAAGGATAAACAATCAAAGTTGCTGGTTAATGTTAAATTTTCATTGCACATAAAGTGGTTTTCCCTTAAACTGCTTCGCAAAAGTTATGGTGTTTACTTGCTACAGGCTTTGTAAATACTGAAAAGCTCCAGCAATTGTGTACTGTTCTATAAATAGAAAAATCTCCACCCTCCACCATAAGGCACTCTCAATAAGAGCGTAATCGCCTACGCTAACGCAAACGCCAACGCAAACTACGCTCTTAACAAGTATAGGGGCTAGGGGCCAACAATCAGCAACAATATGGAACGTCCTTATCAGTATCCGTTACACCGACATAATTATTTAAAAAATTAGAGGATAAACATATTTGAAGAATACTATTGTGGGAAAGACAATGGAAACCACAAATGTCTTGAGTAATACTCGTACATGAGCAAGAACAATTAGACTGTGCAAATGATGGTTATAGAAAATTGGTTATGTGAGGAGCATAACCATTAACATCAATTAACACAATATTTTGTATTTTAGCTTTATTTGGTCATTCATCCACACACCAGCTGTGTAACAAGTGAGAATAATACTTTTATGAAAATAGTCTGGAAATTTAAGTTACTGCTAGTTTTTGATGGATTAGATTTGGAATCTCCCTTTAAGTAAGAACGCTGACAATTAATTGCAAAAATATTGAATTGGAATATAATCATATTTCTTTTACTCAATTTTAATGAATGCATAATTTAAACATAAAACTTCCATTCGAGCTTTTTGTTTCAAAGTAAGCACTTGGAAATGAACACGTCGATTGAAACATAAACATGGGAGAAATCACCTGTTGACTGTATAGGGCGATATTTTGTATATGCAGCATTTACTCACCTTTTGTCATCAAATTGTGCCCATTATTAGCGGCATTGATGTTGGATGTGACTTCGGAGTTCTGCACCAAAACTGAAGTGGGCACTGCTACAGCGGCCCCAACGAAAATGCCAAGTACGAAAACCAAACTCAAAGTGTGATGTAAACATTTGCCGCAGCTCATGTTGACTTGAGTATCTACTTTTTATTTTTTATGTCGAAAAACCACCTGTTGTTGTGTTAACTATTGGAAAACAATTATTAAACTTTTACACTTATATTTGTTTTGATTACTATGATTGATATATGTATATGGTATGGTTTTTCTATTCTTTGATTTTTAGCCTTTTCTAAATGACGTTGTTAACGGCTCCGGTGCTCTGAATGAACTGATGTCGCTGCTGTTGGCGCAACAATTTTTATTAAATTGACCTCGTTTTTCCAGTGCGGGCGTCGAAAACCATTTTTGCTCCTGCGCTTTTGTGCACATACTATCATTGTGAGTGTAGATTTCTTTCGACATTACAGGCGAGGGCGTCCAGCCCGATTGCAACAGTATATGTGCACTCCGCTTTCTCTGATTACCTCCAACCCCACTCAGTGTGACCACCCAAAAACTTTTCTACGTACGTCATTGATAAGAATTAATTCACAACACGTTGCATGTAGATTCAATGCGCATGTACCTAAACATATTCCGGGCTTTTTACTTGTTCAAATTTACAGTGGTCTGAAGCTTTTTCAGCTAATTCGCTACTCGAATCACTCGCAAAACTTTATTTTTTATTAATATTTTCTAGTTTTATACGAGAAAACCAACACAAATTTTTATATGCACATACTTACATATATATGTACGTATGTTTGGTTGCTTATACATCTATGCATATACTAAAATAATATTTAATTATCTTCACTTCACCTAATACTTTGGAATGGCCAGATTATAGATCCACAAGAAATGTTCGGAATGCTTGTTAAGCATATGTACACATACGATATATATATGTACATAAACATATACTTTTTAATAATAATTCGCCGATCGTTCAGTCAGGGGTCATGCTGTGTGGTCACAACCTAGGGACGCCAGGATGGAAGTCACGCCATTGCAGTAAAGCGCACATAAATTTCGCTTTGTAATTAACCAGGCAATTAAAATTCTCCATAGACTTTTCAATATTCCACAGCGTGTATTAAAGAGCTAATTATGATATATTTGTATGAAACATTATTTGAATGGTATATGTCTTCTTTTCATTCCTATTCTTAAATTATGGATGAAAGTATACCATAGATCTAAGGCAGAAATACACAAAATAGTATTTTATTTCGAGACATTGTTTTAGTGTATCTGACGTACATATGTATATTACTTATTTTCTAGTACATACATATGTAAATTGTTTGCTTGCTAGGTATACGACTATTTTTACATCAAATATACGTTCAACATTACTGCACCGTTGAGGGGATGTATTCTTTGAAAGAACCCTATCATTTAAAAATACATGACTCTATATACAATCAAAGGTTGCACTACAGTTTAAAGTTTTTGAAGTATAATTATGAAATAAATATAGGTAAGGAAGTAAGTACAGTGTGGTCAGGCGGAAGTAAAATGCATACATAATTCATAAGCTGCTGGTAATAATGATATTGTATGAATGCAAATCCACTCTACTTAGTTCTTTACTTGACTGTTTCCGTAATAATATCCGGCATATATATGTATGAATAAATAAAGTATCCACTTGTTAGTAGATCTTTGGTTTAATATAGATAGATACGCTGGAATTCACAATTTCCTGTAAAATAACAAAAATAAATTGATGCATTTTTGTTTCTTTTGATATTCACATATTGATGTTTCTCATTTTTATATGTTTATATTATTTATATATATAGATAATACGTTTTTTTACAAAATAAACAAAACCTATAAACCTTCATTACTCAATCCAATTATCTGTTAGATGAAAATGAAATATTGTATTGTTGCATTACGTTAATTTAGTGCCGTCTAGTGTTTGAACAATGTGTTTTGATACAATTGCTGTAGCTTCACTTGCGTTTGGAATTAGGAATCGGTCCATGTCAGTTATAAGTAGTCCATCTCCATCGGGGAATCCATATTTGAATGTTATCAAGTCGCGGTGACGTTTCTTTGCGGTTATTTTAACTATACTTGATAGGGGACGACGAACTATAATCTGAGCTTGCCCGCGCCCAAGTTCTCGTAATACAATTAAGTGCGTCGCCGATATTATTAAATGACTATCATACATATATCCATTCATGTGAACTTCCTGACATCGGAACGCATTAATTATATCTGGTGACTTTAAATACTGAGTTAAACTGACAATTTCCTTGGCGTCACCAGACAGTTTGGAACTGGCCAAATCCGGGGAATCTTTCACTTCGTTGTCGTTATAATGCTCATCATTCTCGTCGTCAATGCTAAATACCGGTGCTACATTACGATACCGCTTTCCATTGCGTTCAGTGGCCGAAACATGTCGATCTTGAATGGTCGTCTGGCCCAAGTTCCCTTGCGAATTGGCTGCCGAACCAACTCCATTTGATGGATTAGTGATGATATCGAAAAGCTTGTCCTTCACTTCAGAGGATTTCAATTTCATCACTGCAGAAAAGCGACTAAATATATCGGAGGTTGGTCGTGCTTGAGAATCTCGTTTTTCCTTCAAAAAAATAATTTATAATTATTAAGGTTATACATTCGTTAAAATTTGAGTGAAAACCTCTTGTGTTTGTCTTGGTCTTCCTGAATTCCTAATTTCGACATTATTTTTGGAGCAAACAATGCATTTTTTAACATTATGGTCCTCTAGGCAATCTGCCATGTGGTCTCCGAAATAATCATGAATAGACATGTACCCTCCAGTCAACAACGATACGTACTGGGTGTTCTTTTGCAAAAATGAGGCGACCACCATATGCGTATATTGATCTTCCTCCATACGGCCACTTCCCATGAAACAAAGGTGTTCGCCTCCCGCATTAGAGTTGGCTTCAATTGCTTGGCGCTGTGCATTCAAAAGTCCTTGTACAGCGGTAGAAAAAGCGACGGGTTCTTGTAACATTAAATTACAATCAAGATGAAATGCAGTTGAAAGGTGTCCGGCATTGTATTGATCTGCCGGCCGACAATCAACCAAGAAAAAACGCACTGTGTCGGATGTATTTAATTCTAAAGACGAATTCTCTACTAATTCATATACGGAGACTGGAAGACACAAAGCCTAGAATAAACGAATACGAATATATATTGCAACCTATAAAGCCTTATAATTATGTTTCAATTGTTGTCTGGATTTTGTGAAAATCATTTAGAAGACTTGGCATAACCAGCTTTAAGATAGGGCATATTATATATTTGTATTTACTTACCTGTGAAACACTACATGGTTCATTATGTGGTCCCTTTTCACTTTGTGAACCATAAAGAGCTTTTAAAAAGTCGGTTTTAAATGAACTAGGGGTTTTAAGCGAGTAGTATTGTGCTAACGAGCAAAAGTCTGCAACATCATCTGGTTCCAAAGCACAAGGCATATTTGAAAGAAATTTTATTAATTCTTCTTTTGTTGCATCTTTCATTCCTAATATTAGGTCACGTCCGTTGACAAGTATAATCAATCCCAAGAAGAAAACCATAAAGGGATCTGCATGCTGAAAGTATAAATCCCACATCGAGAGAATGACAGTAAGGCTGCAACTCGAAGCAAATAAACACTGGAACCATTGCATTGAGTACAAGTCTGGCGTAATTTTTTTCGTATCTAACATTGTACATAATTCAGGATCATGATATAGTATAAGTAAGCGGAAAACGTGAAACACATTTCCTTTTGGTTTGCAACCCTTGGGTATGTATGTGTCTCTTATTGCCTCGAATAGATTATATGTGTCAGATCGATTCAACTTTAGTGCCAATAAAGGTAATAATAGTTCAATCCATCCATTGTCACTCTCATACAAAAAATTTCTATTTTTACAATAAAACGTGAGAATCGACTCTAAATCGGAAATTACAGAAACCTTGTCTTCATCATCATTTCCAATACGATCTACAATCAATTGACAATCCTCTCGTAACGTGTTTTGAAAAGGTAAATCGAAAATTTCATTGAACAACGACATTTGATCGCTTTTATGACGTACATCAAGGCACACTTGCCACACGTCAGGACGCAGTGATTCGGGAATAGCTTTACCTCGGCAAATAGCATATATATCGTTAACATTGCAATCATCTAAGAGCGCTGACTCTAGTTCTATAAGCCTGAAATAAAAACTTTTTTTTAATAAATATGTACATGTGCTTTCAAATGAATAAGAATACTTGATATGTACTACATATAATAAATACTGATTGAAAGTCATTTCCTAGTGTGTGACTGGTAAATTAAAATCCTTAAATGCATTATTCAAGCAAACATTGAATAAAAGAAAGTATTAATGCTTTTTATCCACTAATTAAAAATCGAAGGTCTTGCATTCTATCTTAAAAGAGATATGTATGAATAATAATAATATTTACATCTTACCATAAATTGTCATCCATTTCGTCAATTATCCGTAAAGTCAACACAAAATATTTTTATATATATTACAAATGTTTTGGATATTTTTGTATCATTTACATCGCAAAATGTTTTTTTGCATAGGCTTAACTATAAATTTTTGTTCACGTATTTTATTACGAATTTAGCCTTATAAATTTTTATATGCTTACGAATCAGAAAAGTCTTATTTACTTTTTATAACTTTTGTCTAGATTACTTCGTTTTTTCTGACGTTTGCAAAGAACGTCAAATAGTTGCAATCAATATTGCCAAGTCAAAATAAAATTTAATTGCATGAATAACTTTCTGAAACATCATTTAAATATCTAGTTCTTGACAAGATTATTTTTTATTTCAATTACATTTTTTTTTTAGTTTGTTCTCTCTGTAAAGTTGTCTTGAAATAAGAAAAGATCATTAAAATCGCGTGATAACTACAAAGTACCACATACTGCAGTTGTTAAGTTTGACTTTTCGATTAACCGATTTTTGCAGTAATCGATAGCAGTACTATTATATGTGTCAATGAAACCCTGTTCGCAAAATTGTTTTTGGTTGAGAAGTTGTTAATTTTGTTTTGTGTTATTTTCTGCAAGAAAAGTTAAAGCTGCGTGTCACTTTCCTCAGTTTTGATAACATTTATGCAATTTATTATTCTTAATGGCATAAAGATGTAACTCCGAGGACAATATAACTTTGCGTATTGCGGTGACTCAGTGCATATGTTTTTATTATTCACCAAATCATCAAAAACGGTCACCAACAACACGACAGTAATACCAATTGAAGTAAAAAAGGATTTATTCTACCGTAAGTACTTTGATTAAGCTAAATGGTTAAAATCGTTTAAGTCAAGGTCGTATCGATTTAGATATGTTATGTCGGGGATGGTGCAATCCACATATATACTGTGTACATACGCACATACATTCATGTGTAATTGGTAGTTATACATTTATCAAAACCATATGAACTGTATTCCAAATCTTAGTTTTATGCGCAGATGCTTTCACTCAGTAGCACACTTACTACATATTAATAACAATAAATGTGGAAAAAACATTACAAAACTATGCATATGTTGTTTTCCTTTTAACAATACTCAGTGCAATGTGAAAAATATTAAAGGACACTTAAAAGAGGAAAATTGCAAACGATTTTGTATATGTGGCGGGCATTTAAGCGGGAAAGGCACTTAAGCACTTGATATGAAAATCTAGAGAAAAAACAACGATGACGCAAAATATTGCCACTGAAGCGGGGATCACTGTACATATATGTACATATATACTACTATTATTTAGTATTATTTTAATTTAAAAATTCTTATCAATAATTGATTTTACAGTCTCATTATATATGTGCATATGTTAAATATATAACTATCGTTTTTATATAATACTAGCAGACCGCTCCGGCTTCGCACGGTTTTATACAAACATTTTAAAAGTTATAAGTTTTTGCACACTTATACACAATCTTCCATACATATTTCCCGTTTCTTGTGGATTATATTTTATTTGCAATGAGCTAAAATTTGATTACGACCTCTAGTCTTTGGTGTCCGTTGTTATTCTTTCTTATTATGAAGGCGTGAAACGTTCAGAGCTCGACGCCCTAGTGCGACCTTGTACTTGGGAGGTTTTGAAATTTCGTTCAGCAAGCAGCTGCGAGTGCTCGTTACTCGACTATCTGGAAGCTATTGTTATGCGAATGAGAAGACAATTTTCAGTTTCAGATTAAAATTCTCCATCACGGAGTCTTTTTGATACCCTCACCTGAGAACTATTTCCAGAAAGTTGAGATTCTGGCAATAAATATAGTCTCTCTAGTCAGGTTCCATTACCCAACCAAGAGGAAATTCGAATAGCAATTACTCGCTTGAAGAACAACAAAGCAGAGGGGGCGGATAGATTACCGGCCGAGCTATTCAAATACGGCGGCAAAGAACTGATAACTGCGAGTGCTCGTTACTCGACTATCTGGCATGCTATTGTTATGCGAATGAGAAGACAATTTTCAGTTTAAGATTAAGATTCTCTCACAATCTGTGCCAATTACCGTGGGATAAGCCTCTTAAATATCGCCTATAAGGTTCTATCAAGCGTATACACACCACCTTTTTGTCGATATGAAGGCTGCTTTCGACAGCACGAAAAGGCGTTGCCTTTATGCCGCGATGTCTGAATTTGGTATCCCCGCAAAACCAATACGGCTGTGTAAGTTGACGTTGAGCAACACCAAAAGCTCCGTCATGACTGGGAAGGACCTCTCCGAGCCGTTCGATACCGAACGAGGTTTCAGACAAGGTGACTCACCATCGTGTGACTTCTTTAACTTGATGGTAGAAAAATAATACAAGCTGCAGATCTAAATAGAGAAGGTACAATCTTCTATAAGAGTGTACAGCTCCTGGCGTATGCCGATGATATTGATATCATCGGAAGCAACAACCGCGCCCTTAGTTCTGCTTTTTCCCGCCTGGATAAGGAAGCGAAGCGAATGGGTCAAACAAACAGTCAGCGCATTCGCGTCTTGGCTCCCACGTCACTGTTGACAGTCATAACTTCGAAGTCGTAGATAATTTCGTATACCTGGGAACCTGCATCAACAACACGATCAATGTCAGCCTCGAAATCCAGAATCACTCTTGCCAAAAGGTGCTACTTTGACGACACTAGGAGTTTTCGAGAGGAAAATTTTGTGCAAGATTTATGGTCCTCAGAACATAGGCAACGGCGAATACCGCAGACATGGAACGATGAACTGTACGAGCTATACAACGACATTGACATAGTTCAGCGAATAAAAAGACAGCGGCTACGGTTATGTTGTCCGAATGGACGAAAACACTCCATTCTATTCGATGCAGTACCCGCCAGAGGAAGCCGAGGAGGGTGAAGGTCTCCACTCCGTTGGAGGGACCAAGTGGAGAGCGACCTGGTTACACTTGGGATCTCCAACTGGCGTCGAACTGCGAAGGAGAGAGAGAAGTGACGCACTATCACGGCTATAACCGGCTAAATGGTTGCAACGCCAATCACATACATTTTACTCAGAGTGTATGTAGCTTTCCAATGGTGAAAGAATTTTTGAAATCGGCACAGTAGTTTTTGAGTTTATTCAATACAAACATACATACAAATCTTTCCTATTTATAATAATAGTATAGATATTATTAATCTTTAAATTATTTAGATGAAAAATCGGCCCACAGGAAACGGTAATGGAGTTTCAGAGTGGGAAGCCAATGTTACTTTCGATGCTGATGATCCAGATTTCTGTAGCGCATCATCTGGCGTTGAAAATGCTCTTAGCACAAGGACAGACACTCTAATAGCCCATCCACTTATCGTAGAATATACAGACAACTCCAGCAAGTTAAATTCACTGAATATGAAAGGTAAGTAACGTAAGAAACATAATCCTATTAAATTTATATCCGTCAAAAATACAAAATAAAATTATGTGAATTTCAATCCCAAACACAATACACGGTTAATGTTTGATAATATATGTATAATTATATAACGTTAAATAAATAATTAACATTAAAAGACATACTTAATTCCTATTTATGCCAATAGTGCAAGTCATTTAATCTTTGTTTTGCTTCTACTTCAAATGTAACTATTATACATTTTTTAAAAAACTAAATCAAATATATGCGATGTTTATTCCATTTTTAATTTCGTCAGATTTTTACTTATAGACAACATCAATTTTTAAACAAGAACTCTGACTATTAACTAAATCAAATGAAACTTTGACTTTTCAATTTCCCTTCACACAGTTTAGAACGCAGTTACTTATTCAGCAGAACAACTCTTCTTACGAGCTCCAATCTCAAGGAACGGTGTAGTATTCGATTGTGTCGTAATTGTAATTAAATTTGGGAATTAGATGTTTGTTTAACAGTGGTCATATGATTCCCACTCAACTTGAATTGATTACTCTAATGACTAGTAACTATATAAATGGGAGCGATTAACGTCTTTTTATCGCATCAGTCAATGGCTGCCTTATTTCCCATATATCAAAATATCCATAAATCTTATCTATTCCAGACACCAAATTGTTGCTAGATTCCAACAATATACTCCCTCTGTCGGATGTACATGCATATGTTTGTATAACTAAATATCCGTCCTGTTATTTCAATATACACATATTTGTTTTGCTAATCATGCGTGTGTTGGCGATCGTTGAATTGTTGACATATTCCATTATTATTGCATTTAAACCGTGGTTTTAATTTGTGTGCTCACGCGATTATTATGTCGATTTGCACGAGCGGAAAAAATCTGAGGTGGTCATGTGATGATCATTGTATAAAAGTGTGACATATAGATGTATGTATGTATATATGTATATGAATTCCCATTGGAATATACATATTATGGGAACGTAACTATGTAACTGATTTTCAGGAAATATGTATTATGTAACTGACGTATTACACTATCAGTTAACTACTTCATAATTTAGTTTTATTTCTATAATCTCATATGAATATTTAACTGCTAAAGTAATTTTCAAAGATATTGTTTAAAATATCGAGCCTTTGGATATTACCAAAAGACCTTCTCATTTCATGAAGACATTTTAGTTTTACTCAAGTTATCGCTGGCGCCGACGAGCGAATAAAAAACTAATGCGAAATCAATCTGTGATAACGTATTTACTGTAAGTATATAATCAATTACCACTTGTATAGAACTAATTCAGTATTTTACGAATTCCCCGCCGCAAATACAAAAGATATGTAGTTGTCTACTCGTATTTATATAAGTACTTCTGACACAGTGTCCCACTCAGAAATTTCAAATGTGCATAAAATGTACGGAAGGCGATCGAAAATATGACAAAATCTGAAAACAAAATCCGCTCATATTCTTGAGTACAGTATAGCTCAAAAACTCGGGTTAGATTTAGATTATAATTTATAGAAAAGAAAAAATAAACAACAATTGGTATACGGTGGTTTTATTTTTTGTTCCTATAGCAAAAAAATAAGAAAAACACCATGTTACAAATCAACAGAAACCAACGAAAAGCTTTCGAATAAGATGGCTTTTAATTTGGTGAACCAGTTCAATGACAATACACGTACAATACCTACATCATATGTTCATATGTGCATACGCATATCTAAACGTAAAAATCACGAGAAGAAGATCACAAGCACAATTTATTTTTAACTTTTATATATGTATGCAATGATATACACATGGTTTTAAATATAATTTGTTCGCTAAAAATATATACCATAAACATCTATTTTCAAACTCTTTGGCGTCTTATGATACAATTTATGTATGCCATATGTACATATGTGAATATAAATGAAAATATAAAAAATTATTTTAATTTGAAAGGATCATCCATTGCTATTTCATGCTTTAAGCAATACAACAACAAATCATTCAATGGTGGTAAATCTTTTTAAACTCTCGCAACATGTTGCACAGAATTTAATAGTTTTCATAGTTATATTCATATTTCCATTGTAATTCTCCTATACGTGTATCCAATTCGATTGGACTGAAAAGCGTATTGTTAATGTCCAAAATACTAGAATAAAGAAAATTTATGGTTTTAATGGTACGATCTCTGGAGTGAGGTGAATTAACACCAAAGAGTTATAGTGAATATATGTATGTACATATGTACGTGCAATAAATAAGTTAAAGTGTTATTTCTAAAGTTAAATAAGCACATGCGTATAGAAAGGCTTATGTATTCATGTCCATACGTATTTAAACCCATCAAGTATTGAAATCTGATTACTCAAATATAAATATTATGTTATTAGAGTTTTTATTAATAACCGACACGGGCAAATCATCCAATGTCGAGGAGTATAATATTGCAAGGAAATTTTCGATTCTAGAATCGGCTCGAACAGTGTTGCTAGAATGTATAATGAATACAAGTGTGATCGTTAACCTACCGTCAATAAATTATTCCCGTATAACATTACCTAATCCCTATCAATATGCCATTAATGTGTGAACATACATATGTATGTGGGTATGTGTAAGCAGGATATATATAAACTCGTACAGTGTTGGAAAAATATGCCACCACGGAAAATAAATAAAATAATTTATCAAATCTAATATTAATATTTAGTCTAACAATATCAAAAACATTCTTAATCTTAATCCATAAAATCTCGAATTGAGATTTGGTGTCTGAACCGCACAATCTTTTAAATCGATTATAAACCCCGAACCTCTTGTTTAAGTAATTTACACAATTGTTGGAAGAAAAGCACAAAGTAGTATGAATTAACTTTACGATCGTGCCTTACCTCCGTTTCTTGATCCGAAAATTCATTCGAACAAGTGAAGTGCAAGTTTATTCGATAAATGTTGTTCCGAAAAAGTTATGAAATTATATAGGCTATTTTTTTGCACACACTGTTAATATAAATATGGAAAAATTTTGTTACATACTTTGCGACAACTTTGTACAAATAATTAAAATTCCGCTTGAAATTGTGCATGCGTGGAAAATCACCCGATTCCCCAAGAATCGAACTAAGAAAAAGAAAAAAAAAAATCACAGTCGAGGTTGGCAGCAATCGCAGCTTCTTAACCCTCTAATGCATGAATTTTTGTTTCGACTGTGATTTTTATATTAGACTATATTCAGGTCTGTGAAGACGAATCTGATGTTAGTTTTTCGATTTGTCAATTTGTGTACCTTTTACAGGTAAAATAAGGTAATCCGCCTCAAGGCGGACCTATGCATTAAAATGTTCATATAAATTTATGTTTTCATTTCTTCTTTATTGTGATATTTGAAAAAACAATCTTTTGCCGTTGAATTGCATAAATTAATTTTACATTTAATGCAAAATGCCTGAGTTTCTGATTTGCATCCACGAAATTTGCACATTTTTTTGCCTGAGCGGTCCAAAAACTTACACCAGTGTCCTATTTGATCGTATCTTATATTTTCTGATAGGTGATACGTCTTTTTAGCTTTTGGTGGAGGTGTTAAAGACGATGGACGACCACGTTTTACAGGTTTTGTCGAACCAATCAAACAAAGTGTTTCTGCCACTTCTGATCTGAAGTCAGGAAGTTTACACTTTAGGACGTCCTTATTTAGTCGGTTATAAAGACAATATGCATTCACCATACTCACGTCCAGCATGTGGTAAAATAATTTATTTGTCCATTTTCTGGTTTTCATTTTTATGTGGTATCGACCAATCAATCCGTCAACCAAATCCACACCACCCATATGCTGGTTGTATTCTTTCACAATAGCTGGACAATCCACCTCAACATTTTGTTTCAATTTTCGATCCCAACGATTTGCCTTTAAGGAATATGAACTTTCATTATGTACAATTGCATCTGTTCCTACGTAGGTGGATAACAGACGAACTGCTCTTGTGTCGTACCACAAAACGCTGCTTATGTCTACTCCAAAAACACTTCCCACGTATTCTTCATTATACCCACGTGCTACTTTTTTTGATTGCAGCTCTGCGTCTGTGGAAAGTTTTATATTTGGTACTCGATTTCCTCGCACTGTACCTAAACTGTGAATTCCGCGACTTCTCATATATAATAGCAATCCCAATGAGGTATAAAAGTTGTCAAAGTAAATAATATGATTGGCATTGTTTGGTATGACTTGTGACAACCTAACTACAACATTGGATGCAGCACCAAGATCTGGACAATTTGGCAAAATTTTGTTATCGCCGGCGCCACAATAAACTTCAAAGGAATACGAATATCCAAAGGAATCGCAAATCACGAATAGTTTCGCTCCCCATTTGTGAGGTTTTGCTGGCATATATTGCCTCACTGGGTTTCCACTCATTTTCGTGGCACACATTTGCTCATCAACGCAAAGTCTCTGCCGCATTGGAACTGAAGAAAAACGTTGGTTGAAATGTTTTACTAGCGGCCTTATTTTATACAAGAGGTCATAACCAGGTTGACCTTTCTCTATACGAGACGCATCATTATTGAAATGCAAGTGGTTTCTAATTTCTTCAAATCGATTGCATGTCATGGATAAACGTATCGGATCTAATCCGTATTGTCCCCAATATGAGCGACTGTTAGGAAAGCGATAAACAGACGTAAACAACAATATTCCCAAAAACTTACGCAGCTCTTGGTGATCGATACAAAACTTTGAAGATATATCTTTTTGCTTGGCATACAAGTTCATCTGTAAGGCTATTGCCTGCAAAATTTTTATTAAAAATTTAATAAACTGTTATATATTAGAAATTACCTTCAGAAAGTCTTCGGTCACAAAATATGCAAAGCAGTCGTAAGGTGTTTTTAAACATTTTAAAAAATCCGGCATGTCCTGGCCTTGAAAAGCCAAATCTGCAACACTCAGCTGAAGTTTTTTCTTCTTCCAAAGAATCGATCTTATCGCACTCATATCGTTTCTCAAATCACTTGCAGCTGGTAGGACTCCGATTTTTTCTTGCGATTCTAATGCTTTGTGCACAGAACGTGTCACTGTCGACGGTAAGAATACACTAGAAGTAACGTCACAAACAGGCAATGGAGGAATCGGTGGCAGCTCAATTATTTCAGCATTTTCTTCAAAGTCTGTCACATTCAAACTGCATTCGATTGCGTTTCGCATCATTTCTGAGGAGTTTAGCATTGCATCAATGATCGTATCATTTTCCGGTAGTGAGTAGGTTGGATCCATATCAGAATCGTCACTATCAAAATCGCATTCATTGTCGGAAGTATCAGTTACCAATTGCGACTCTTCGAAATATTGTCGAATTTCTTCATCCGTCATATGGGTCTTAGAATAACGCGACATATCTGATTATTATTCAATAATAAAATAAGAAAAATTTTCAATTGTATCACAAATATTTCATTTTACTTGAAAAAGGTAGGCAGCGCAATGCATGAGTCCGCCTCAAGGCGGAGTTCAATATTTTCGAATTTACTCACCTGCTATTAGTTTTTTTATTATAAATCGAACACTATCATAAAGAGCACAAAATTCCACACCCGTAAGTATTTTTTTCAACTTGAAACGACACAAGAATTTATATTTCTTGTTGTTCAGAAAATTGTGTTGATTGCAAAAATAATTAAATTGGCGGGAAAGTGCTAATCTGTCACTTCAAATTGACAGTACGTCAAAACTAGAAGTAGTATTGCCAATCTGAAAAAACCATTACGTAAGTTGAACTTTAAGCGTTCTTTTGAAAAAAAATCCGAATTTTAATATTAAAAGAAATATTTTATATCTGATTTTGAAAACACCCCGTCTGTAGGCAGGCATATGCACTAGAGGGTTAATAAATAAGTATTGATAGTGTTAAGTTACCCATCAACTGTATAAATACATATGTATGTACATTGGTTTATTATTATTAATAGTGCATGCATAGCTTATTATTATTAAGAAAACACAGTTATTTATAATGCACCCAATCATACTTAAAACATAAATATGTTTATAAAAAGTTCTTCTAATAAAGAAAAAGGCTGCAGGGTTTGACATTATCGACAATTGAATTATCTTACTCGGTATATTTTCCACCGATCTAAATTAATTGTTTCACTCATCCAATTATTACCTCACCATTAACTATTTTTGTTTCAATTAATTAAATATTGGGCTCCAAATTCTGAAATATGATTTTGTTTACAAGCAGGGGATTTACATGCACATACATTGATACATACAGGTTTAGTCGAATGTTATTAGTCGAGTTTAGAGCGAACCTGTGTATAAAAGTATTATAGGTGTACATTTGTCATGTTACTAATCGTCGTATTTTTATGTTTTCAGCTTAAGTTCAAATATAAATATAAATATAGAAATGTGTACATATGTATATGTACCCACACCTGATGTCAACTAATCGTGCAGTATCGAAACAATACATAGTATGATAACGAAACGGATGTTGTGTTAAGCTGAAGTACACACACAGTCTTTTTTTGATATATACATAAACGATATGTGTCAAAGTTAGATAGGATTCATCGTTTCGCTCACAGCTGATTCATTCATTCACAAGAAAAGCATACATGCATACATACATATGTACATATGCGCATTTGTAGATAATTCATAAGTATTATAAGGCATTGATAAATCTAAAATTGTAAAAGGTGACTGGTATTTTATTTACATATTGACATGCATACCTATGTACACATGTATGTATGTATGTTAATGTGTAGTAGATGATGAGACGTGTGGCGCGGTATGATTTGGTCAGCGTGTGGCGTGGTTTATTAGTGTCTGCTCTCGTGTCACTCTCTCTCTTTATATGTATGACTTTTGCTCTAAACTCTTATCAATGTACAATGCATTCCTAACATGTTGACTTTGTTTGTTCTTTCAGTTATTATCGTTTGTCTCTGTGCCTCATTTTCATAATAACATTTCAAATATACTTGTTTTTGAACATCGTAGATGAAATGCACTGCTTACTAATACGAAAATCCCTTGAAATAATCTCCATACTTAAAACAAAAACAATTCGTGAAATTGTCTTTGGTGTCATCATGCCAGGCACGCGTGCCCACATCACCACATCAAATCAAAATTAACATTCCGCGAATATACGCATATATAAATTGTCAGAGATTTTATATTTCCATGGTATTGAAGTTATCACACATCGTTTCGTGTTTTGATCGGTTTTCGTCTTTCTCTCCGTTTGTCTACGTACATATTTATTTATTCACAATGCTTATAAAATAACCGATCACTCATACTACACGTCTGCCGCCTGCATTTCCTTACATCAGCTTACCAGCTCCCCACTGCTAAAGTCTCTAATGCATTTACGATATTCATACATATGTACATCTTGATTTATGTATATGTATTTGTATATTTACGTCTGACGCTCACACACATGCTTAAACGTAAATATTTGCGAATTTGGAAACTTGATTTGTGTGCAGTCGTACATGCATACATGTGAATTGTGTGCATATATATACATATATATATGCTTTACGCCACAACAATTTGCTAAATACATGTTTACGGGTACATGAGTGTGTATGTATGTCGGCGCCCACAGCGTAACCAGCTGTAGACCATGACTACGTTGTCAGGCGAAATTTCATAAAAGTCAGCCGCACGCAACATATGATTTCAGTCTTTTGAGTTGGGTCGTGTTTGTAGCGCTTGCCAACTGGCGTGGAATACTCGTAAAAAGGCAGCAATCAGCTAACGAATAGAACCAAAATCAATTGAGTGGAGAAACAGAGACTTTAAATAAGTTTGAGTGGACGGAAAAAGTTATAAAATTGTTCATCCAAAATAACCAAAGTGTTTAATGTTTTATACTCCTATAATAGAAATATGAAAAATTTAACAAAGTACAGTTCTTTATAAAAATCCAATTTGATAATTGTGTTGATAATAAAAGCATATTGTAATAAGCGGAAAGTTCGTGTCAACAAAGTGAACAAGTCAGCAGTTAGTAAATCAACAATACTCCAAAGGAAGTGAAGCAATTAGAATCCATTTTAAAATCAAAACTCATAACTGTAAGTACTATTTCGTACATAGTGCATAGAACAATTACGGGGTTACATAAAAGCGTAAATAGTTAAAGTGTAAAATGTTGGCAATTTGAAATAATTGCTGGAAACAAACGAATAGAATTTTTTAAAGTCACACATTTTTAACCCCTCTCAATCTCCGCCAAGTTCTATGAACGAGTATACCCGTAAATACATACATACATACATATATGTATAAGTATATCTGACTTATTAGTGTAGTAGTGTTATTCAATTTTAAATGGAAACGACTGAGTACACATACAATACGTAAGAGTACAATCTGTACATAGTTGCGTTGTTATGTATTGTAGTTATGTGTGACTAAACGGGCAATAGTTTCAGTTCACCTTAACTATGTACATACTGTGTATACATATACGTAAAATAATAAACGCAACAGGTCCCCACTTTTACCTTTCAACTAGCCCATCTACATATGTATATAAAATTGCACAAATAAGAAAGTTCCTACACTCCTAGTTCCATGTTTTGACGCCATATGCATTCATTCCGAATCGAAGGCAAAGCAGTGATTCCAGTGCGTTTTGGACGGATCAAACAATGTGACCAATGCTTCAGTACAGTTTCAATTGTTTTTATCGGATTTGTCAGAGTTCATATTTTTCAATTGCCAAAATCATACCTTCCTACCCAACATACATACAAGTGGAGCTCTGTTTACTCTGCATAAAGTAGCATCGAGATCGCCCCATAAAAGTCAGAAATATCTCTTGTTGTCTTAGGTAACCACATGGTACATTGCTGTGTATATATACATTTGTTATTTCGCGTTGATGACGAGGATAATTTTTAAGAATACAGTTGCCGTTGACGTCAAGTGAATATGCAAATATTAAATAAAGAGAAGCAACAGTGTAGAAAGAGCAACTGCAAACTTCCAGCTAAGGAAACCTTCCCACTCCCTCCCTCTCCACAATCTAAAATATAATAAAAACAAAAACTGTGCAAACAATGAAACAGTGAAGCGATCGTGTAGTTTCCACGTTGTATTTTTAGCTGAAATTATAAACACAAATACGCTCCGAGCGGGAGAGCGGGATAGCAGTACCAACAAAATTGATGTCAACGCTTTCTGGTTTCGCTTACATATTTGATGATGAATAAGGGGGTTTCGGTTTTTTATACACGATAAAGTATATTCCGTTATTAAAAATTGTTTGTATTTAAAAGTACACAATAATCATTTACTTATTAATTAAACCGTCGCTTCTGTTCTTTGGCAGTTTTATCAGTTTGCCAACAAAAAACCTTTCAGAAAAAATAGTAACAGAACAATTTTTGAAAACTATTTCTGGATAAATCTGGTTAAATCTTTACTCTTCCGGTGTATTGAGTAACATAACTTGTTATGTTCTAACGGACGACAATTTAGCCATACATAGTTTATTAAATAAATTAAAACACCCTCAATAATTGTACATATGTATGAGCAATCTAAAATGAACATAACACTTACATATGTACATACATATATCCAAATTATAATGAGCACTACAGCTTTGCATAAAATCAGGGTTCCCCTTGGAGTACCACAGTAAGCTTAAATTTTCAAACGGTTTTTGTTGTAGAGTACTAGCGTTTTTTGTTTTATATACAAGAAACGGCAGCCGAGTGACGCTCACTATTGGAAAAAAACTTTCATATCTCTTTACATATGTACTTATGTATATACCGAAATATATATTGATACATAATTTGACAACAACAACGTTTGAAGTGAAAACCCAACCTAGTTTTGCAAAAACGTTAACTGCATTTTACCAGTTTTTGTTTATTTACTCGGCCATTGCGAATCAGTAATTAACGAGTCTGCTGCTGGAGTATCCGACTGTTAATTGTTGCAAATACGTGCATACATTGTACATTGTTGCTGCAATGTTTGTCTAACCTAAGGCGATTGAATGTCTGCACCTTGCTTTTGCCTCATTCCCAGGCTATTTTACACACTTACATATACGTAGTAGATATAAATACATACATGTATGAATATGTATAGGCAACTACATTGCTTCTTTCAGATATTGACGATTAAGATCATTTCCTTTCTTTTTATTCGTCACAATTCAAAGAATGTACATATATGTATATGTATATTTCTTTGTTTTAGCATAAGCCTTCAGGGTCAAACCATTTATTGCATACATATAGGCGAAATACATTTGTAAAATTTCTACGTATTGTACATGCGAGTGCATACATACATAAATATGTATGTATGCTTAATTTGAAAATTGAAAGGTCATCCATTTTAGAGTTCAGTGAATTTTGTACGTTACATATATACATACCTACATACGTTACGTGTTGTCGAACATTCATATTTAAGTATGTACATATGTACATATGTGTGTATTTATGAAATATCGTGTTCATTATTATTAGCGGTCGTTGGGAGCGTTCGCTAAAACTGTTGATACCAATATTTCAGTTGTCATTTGCAAGCCTGTTATGTGATATTTATTACACGGACAGCAGTGCTGTTGAATTTTCCTGAAAAACCAGCACATATCAATTGTTTATATATGTATGTACATAGTATGTATGTATGTACATGCACAAATCATTTCAATGAAATTCGTACAGTTATTCCCGTCATTGATTTAAGAAGTGTATTTGTCCTCTGAATTATTATTTCAAATAATTACTTTGCTCTCTCTCGAGAGTTTTTTTCTTATGAAGTCGAATGTCTGTATGAATGAGTGTATGTACATATGTACATATATGGAAATATACGTACAATCCTTTTCTGGGATAAACCATGCAAACTGTAAGCATATGTATGAATGTGTATGCGAATGTAATGACTAACCGATTAATTAATTAATGATCACATCAATTATACTAGTCATATACATATATTTGTTTCCAAGTAAAACAACAGATATTTTATATACATACATACCACTGTCATAATTCTTAAATACATATGTAAATATTTACGTGCACCATAACTAGTGATTTTGTATTGTAAGCTAGTCATATGTACATACATATGTATGTATATAGTATAGTATGTATATCTTCTTCTTCTTCTTGACTGGCGTAGACACCGCTTACGCGGTTATAGCCGAGTCCAAAACAGCGCGCCTCGTATCCCTCCTAATGTATATAGAACTAATATTAATAGAATAAATATATATTTTATATAAAGGTTCCAGAAAAGTATCAATCAAACTAATCTATATATTTTTACATTTACTTGCAGCTCCTACTACAATGTCTTTAGCAAGTGTTCAAGGACCTCAATTCACCGATATCTGCAGCCCATTGGGGTAAGCTTGGGGAACTGAATTCTAAATGTAAATTAAAAAGAAACGACACAGTTCATATGTAACATACATACATATGTATTTGGCATTAGAATGCACAAGATCTGGGAAAGAATGTCATTCAAGTAATTGAACAATACGAGCAGCTTCTCTGGAGTCAAATATAAGCCTAATTTTGTTTATTTTTATTGTTGTTTACAACTACCACTTAAAAAATCACTGTCGGAAATGTAGTTTTTTGTCGTTGATTTACAAGAGTCCTGTGCTAATGACTTACATATGTGTTTCTATATAAATTGCTTACAGACGCAGCAGTATAAGCATGTCTTCATCATTATCCGATTTGGTGGGTAGTCCGTTGGAAATTTCGGTAGATAATGTTCTTACTATTGAGGAACTGCGTCAGCACATGGGCTCGTGTTTTACATGTGGCGTATCTTGGACCGATGATCATGTTTCCCTCGACTGCAGTGAATGTGGAGGCTACAGCTTAGAGCGTCCGTGCCCTCTATGTGACGGCCAATGCGGTGTGCTGTGGAAGCGTGATTTCACAATGGTACGTACATAAATGAAGTGTATCAATTTTAAAATTAAGGAGAATCATCAGTTGTGGGGATAAAATGCCCATTTATAAATAAGCGATCCAACATTGTTTAATAACTACATATATCTTAATCTGTTTATTTGTTTTACAGTCGCATGCCTATAGCAAAGCTCGATGGCATGGTGTGTGTCCCAGCTATCAGGAGGCAATGGCACATTTTAATCCCCTCGAATCTGCTGCTACCGTCACATCCTCCGCTGCATCATCGACTTGTGCTAACGCCGCTACACATATGCGCTTGGCACAGGAGCTGTGTCTGCGTTTGGAAGAACTTTCAGCAAGTGCTCATACGTGATTGTAAGTCGTGATGATGAGTCGAGCAGCGGCCTAAAAGTTCCTTATTTTCATCGCTGAAGCATTTTCATCTGAACGGAAGAAATTAGTTATGATTAATTTCTCACTGTTTACTGATCAACTGGAGATTGATTTAGTTTTCGACTTTCCTTATAAAACTCTCATATTTGGAGTAATATTTCACTTTGACATAAAGAAAATTTTGCAATTTAGCTGCAAAGCCTGCCTCATGTCAGACTTCAGAATTTATATTAAACTCATTACATTGTATTTAAGTTTCTCATTTTGTAATTGTAAACGATATTTCCGTTAAGGCATTCATTCATTCATTTACATACATATGTACATACATATTTATAAAAGAGAGTAAATTGTGAAGTACGCGTAGTTCATAATATTTTGTAGACCTAAATTAGTATAATTAAGTGCGACGAAGCGGTTGTTGGATTTCAAATAAATGTAGTTAAGGAGAGTTAAAAATTGAAAAGCTGTAAGAATACGTAAAGATGTGTTAATTAGTACTTGGTTTAGTTTTCGCAGAATTTGTTGAATCATGTTCAAAGGTTTTTACCAATTTATAAAAAGCACCAGGTTTAAATTATTTTTATTCCTGAAGAAATTTCCTTTTTGATGTTAATTCAGTTGAATAGTAAATAATTAGACCAAAATTGAATTGAAGTCAAAAATTGATTTCCTACATGAACAAAGGCTCGGCCTTATACACTTACATACAATTCGAATGCTCAATTGATAAGCGCTGTGCCGAACTTATTTATATGAATAAAATATATCTGCTGTCTATAAATTTAAGTCGAGGAAAATGTATAATGCAAACATGTTTTTAGATTTTCTGTGAAAATCTGTCTATCTTTATGTTTCCATTTAATATATTGAATATAAGTATATTGTTTGTAGTAGACATTATTCCGCTAAATTAAGATATTAATATATGTATATGTATGTATGTTTTATTAGTATATATTTAATAAATATTTTTAAAATTATCTTAAACAAAAGCCTAGCCTTTATTTCCCATAGTATTTTTCAGTTTGCTCACTGCCTCGCGCGGATGTGGTTTGTTATACATATGTACATTTATGTAAATGTACTCTTCATAAAAAGATTTATTATGTCATGTCGCAAGTTTTCAATTTCAGTTTCTAGTTGTTTTGAAATCATTAGTATGTGTTTTTTATTTAAGTTGATTATTATTTACTTAATTGTTTTAGACTCGCATTGCTATACCGCGGCTTACAATTATTTCTGCGGCAACGATGATTGGTGTGAGAAGGGAAAGCATATAATGTGTGACACATCTGGAATAGTAAGTCTAAGTATACTTAATACACGCATACATATGTTACTGTACTATGCGAGGAAATTTCTTTTTGAAATACACAGGAAAATAGCGGAACATTTAAACGGCATATGCCGTCGACTTTTAAAATTAGATGGATGTTTTTGGAGTCTCACAATCAGTTTCGTAATGAAGTAGCTGGTAAACTGAAAGCAACGCGTATGCGAAATCTCATTTGGGATAATGAGCTAGCATTCTTGGCTCGCACATACACTGGCTTATGCCCAAGCAAACCGAGCAAATGTCATAAAACGGCACGTTTTGAGAAAGTAGGCCTTAACACAGCAACACAAGATGGATCAAATCGTATATCATTAGAATCTCTTATGTCGACTTCATTCAAAAAATGGAGGGAGGAGAATTCTGAATCTTACAAAATTCTCACTCACGATCAGGCATCGCGCGTGGGGTGTGCCATAGGTTATTGTGCAGACTGCACAGGAGGAAAAGAGTAAGTGCATCATATATACTATCATAAAAATATAATACACATGTACATACGTGTCCTTGTAGCCACTGTTATTTCATATCTTGCTATTATGATATGGATTATAAAGAGGGCGTAGAAATACAGGATAAAGGAGATAAACCAGCCTCGAAATGCAACTTTTGGGACTCGGTTCAGGACGAAAAATATAAAAACCTCTGCCGTAACACAGGAAAAATTTTTCAAGGCAAAACATGAGTTTTATCTTGTTTAGTTTGTTTTTACGGTTTCCTTAGATCATACATTATTTTATTGTGTGTACTCGAGTTTTTGATTTGATGGACTATAAAAGAAGAGGGTGGTCAGTATGATGCCGATCTATGCCTGCGACAGACAGTGTTTTAAACCACTGGATGTTGCGCAGATATTTATTGTTATTCTTGAGAACAGAATTCTTATTCCAACATTGTGTTTCGTCGATACCCGATCGGGTAAATTTCGTGGAACCCAATAAGATTGCTTTAAATGAATGAAGAGACTGTTTCCAGGGATATTAATTCTAGATTCAGTTGAGCGTCGTTGTCTCTGTGGTGAATAGACAATATAGTTCCACATAACTTGGCCAATCCGATGAGAAATTACACCGATATTTGCGATGATTTGTCTCTTGTAACTGAGAAGCAAAAGCTTTGATTTTATTTTCGCAGGAGCCAACTTTCTCAGTTTATTAGTATTCTATTAATATTAATATTTTCGCTTTCTGAACAGAAGAAGATGGGTTTCTAAGGAAGTATGAGTCTGATTCGATTATCTAGTCCAAGTCAGCTAATGTTTCTGTAGGTCTTTAGTAAGGAAATCGGAACTTTCTAAAGCCCTATTTTTAATATATAATATATGCTGTATTTACCTCATAAATACACATATTTTTTCCAATTAAATTCAAGGGTGTTCCGAAATAGTTTTGAAACAAAAATGTACTTTTATATAAATTATATTACAAAGATTATTCACTATTTTTTAATTCGTATCCCGATCATTTCCTTCTACAACACTGTTTAATGAATTCGCCTTATTTTTACAAATAAAAACTAAACGGCAACACTATTTAGATGTTTTTCTGAGAAACTCCAAACGGAAATGCAGAGAATGTCTAGACAAAGTTAGGGGAGAAAATAACAAAATAATTACGGCTAAATTGATTATTTTTGTGGTTTTCTTTGTAATAAATCGGCATTTCGTTTCATTCAAATTTGTTTATAACAACTAGTCAATTAAGGGTTATACAAACATCTTAGATATTAAGAAATACCTATTTATTTTATGCTAAGTATAGTGAATGAAATTATGTTGTAACTTGTATATCTACATACGTTTGGACATCAACAACATTCGATTTAGTCATAATAAACATAGACCTATCTAGACCAATATTATGGTTTGCGTAAAAATCATACAATTAATGTAAAATTCAACAGTACCAAAACTTGCAAAAATAAATACTTACTAACAAAGTGCAGAAACCCCTTGTGTTGTGAACTGAACAAGTGAAATAAATTAACATTGTTGTCCCTAATTGAAGAAAATGAAGGTGCACTTTCGTGAACAATATGGTACTAAAGGAGAGGAGGTCCTATATATAACACCAGCAGGTAACTTAATTCATATTCATTTACATTACCAATTCTTGTTTTATTATTCATATTTGTTTACAGATCAAAATAGCATTGTTCGCGTTCCTTTACGCGGCGAAAAATTGCTAATACAAGAGAAATTTTTTCTATTTCGAATACTGCAGAAAATATTCCTACCGAAAGGCTATCCCGATAGCGTCAGCGAAGATTACGCATCATATCAAGTATGGGACACCATACAAGCATTTTGCAGCACCATATGTGGTTAGTAAATTTGCTTGACATTCACAGTTGTATTGCCTATCTAATTGGAGGGTATCTGTATTTAATTTCGGCTAACAATTACCATGTACAGGTACACTATGTACACACGCTATTCTTAAAGGAATAGGTGTGGGAAATGATAACATAACTGCTTATTCAGCTACAGTCACTTGGATTCTAAAAGACGGGAGTGGGCACTTAGGTCGTATCTTATTTTCATGGTGGAAGGGGTCACAGCTGGATATTGATTCAAAAAAGTGGCGCCTAAGAGCGGATTTTCTGAACGATTTAGCCATGGGTATTGAGATATATGTGCTTCCAAAATATCAATTTATTAGTACGCAGTTATTGTGCGTCACAACTGTACTAAAAGCTATTGTGGGTGTTGCAGGTTGGTTTTTGTTTCATACATTTTTAATTCTTTTATAATTAAGAAAAATATGTTTAAGAAATATTATTTATTTTTGATCTGCTTTTAGGCGGTGCAACTCGTGCGGCGCTTACACAACATCACGCGATTCGAGGAAACTTAGCTGATGTCGCCTCGAAAGACAGTTCCCAAGAGACATTCGTAAACTTGATAGCTTCATTCGTAGGTCTTTATTTATTAACGATTATTAAAAGTCAAAGGTAAACTTAATGAACTATGCTCTTCATTATTAATAATCTAATATTTAACATTTCAGTATTTTGTACACTGTCTTTATATTTATAATCATCACTCATCTTTATGCAAACTTAAAAGCAGTTAAAGCAGTCTGTTTACGTACGTTTAATGAGTCACGTTATTTAATTGCTTTGGAGGAGTATTTCCGATCTGGGCGAATGTTAACACCTCAACAGGTAATGATAATCTCATATATACATATAAATATTTATAAATAGAAATATTTATTCCTTTACAGGTTAATAAGATGGAGCGCGTAACTATTGGGCAAACAGTTTCTGTGTCTCTAAATATTTGTATAGGTTTATCAATCAGAGCTCTAATTGATGAACATAAAACAACACACGCAATTGAAAACATAATTTCATCTTTTGATCCACACGAACGTTTTATTATTGCAGAAAGTCATAAAAATATAGGAGTATATTTGCATTTCGATGCACGGCCCCAAGATGTACTAAAAGCGTATTTCTTTGCTGTATCGTATTTGCAAGATCGAAATCAAATCAAAGACAAATATTGGGAGATTCAGTCAAAATGGCAAGAGTTCGTAACGTTGGCACAAAAAGAGGGTAAGCGATAAAGCATACATACACACTATATACATTAATGCATTTAATTAAACATCTAATACAAATAATCAATCGATTACTCTTCAGGTTGGATTACTACTCAGTATTTACTGATGGTTGATGAATATCGATTGGACTGGAAGGCATAAAAGAAGGCGTAGTACATTAGGAATTAAAAGTGAATAAATTGAAAAAAATGCAAAATTTTAAGTTTTGTAGATCAATTTATTGCTTGATCTCAAGTTGAATCTATCTCGAATCTTGTTTCAAAATATAATATTATCAAACTGAATTGCACTTTATTTTATAAAAGCCGTGTTGTGCTGATATATTTGATATTAGAATTTAAGAATGTGATAATCCACATATCTCGTAAACACTAAAACAAGCACTATAAATAATAAAAAAATAAAATATTTGTACTAATATTTTAACACAGCAGCGAAAATGATTTTAATAGATTGCTACACATAGCCCTTTCCATTGTAGGATGTAGAGAATCAACCTTTAATACGATATGCATATATCACTTTAAAAAATTATCGTTTGCAACGTTAAATTGCGTTATCTATCAAAGTTTAAAGGGATTACATTGGAACAAATTCAGACTATGGATCTTAGTATTTATTGATAGATCTTAGTACGGCGTCCTTTAAATAATATTAAACATTTTGTTCTTTAGCATTTAACTGAAAGTAATTTATCCGCGCATGCAACGATAATCTGATTTTTTTTTGCAAAGAGACAGAAGTATTTTTCGCCTTATATTTCTTCAAAATCATAGTGCTATAAAACTGTGGCAACCTCTTATGACTTTACATCTGTTCTTTCGTTATTTGGTTATCTTCATGTTTTAACATTTTTAGAAATTGTTTGGAACACTTTAAATGTTTATAAAGGAAACAATTTAAAAAGTAAAATTTAGGTTAAGATTATTATGGCGGAACTTGAAGAACAACTAGCGGATGAGCGAGAAGCGTTACTATCAATTTATGAGGGTGATACAAACTTTAAGCAAATTGACGCGAACACTTTTCAATACAAGGCAATTTTTCTAATTTCTAATTGAACGAATATTGTAATATTTCTGATGTCGATTTTAGTATGGCGAAGATGACCATTATAAATCGTTTTTGGTAGAAATTCAGTGGACAGATACCTACCCAAATGAAATTCCGAAAATAAATATGGATACTTTCTACAACCGCAATTTGTAAGTAAATTGGTGAATATAATTGTGTTAATAATAAGAAAATATCATGCAGAATTCTTGATGTCAAAACAAAAATAAAAGGAGTAATAGAGGAAGAGGCAGAACAGTGGTTAGGATGTGGAATGACCTATACACTATTTGAATGTCTCAAGGATCGACAAGATGAACTTACTAGCGGTCAACCTGAACATGCGCCAACACCATCAATTGATTTAGATACTTTTGGAGTAAATGCAATAAAAATCTCAGATAGTGGAGACACCAACAAAAAGAAGGAAACAAAAAAAGAACAATTAACGAAGGCTCAAAAACGTCGTCAATGGGAACGCACAGATCACAAGGGCGACAAACCACGGGGCTGGGATTGGGTAGATCTTGTTAAACACCTTTCACAAACTGGGAATAAAGATAATGGCAACGATGTGAGCACCGCAAACATTTCTAACCCAAGTATAAATGCGGAGGGTGTTCTGTTACAACCGCTAAACATTTAGCATTGTGCAAATGTTGGAAGTTATAAATTTTACATACTAAATACTAAATGCAAAAAATATTTGAATATTTTGAAGCTGATATTTTAAAACCCTCTCTAGCCTAAATCCAATATTGCAATTTTACCACACAGGAACTTCTGAAAATAAATCTTAAAATCGTAAGAAGTCATATACAACATTTTGACGTACACTATTTCATACGCAAATATTAGCAAACATTTTTTAATCAAATAATTTTAAACGAATTCTATAGAATTATAAATAAATTAGGGATAAAAGAAGCATTTTTTATTCCTAATGTTAATGATTTTTTTTTGAAATTAATTGGAAATGGCAACACTATTGTTATTATCCATTCTGTTGGTGCTTGCCTCACGTGTTTAATTTTACTAAATTTCATTAAAAATTGGTATAATCAAAATGACAGAGATTGTTTTGCCGGGTGATCGGATTTTAACTGCTGAGGAATTAGCTAAAAGTAAAAAAGTAATTTTAGGACCAGGGTTACGACGAGAGAATGACCAAGTAATTGCTTGTAAAGCGGGAAGACTTCATCACAGGGAACCAAACACCTACTGGGTAGATAATTATCAACAACGCTATGTGCCTGTAAAAGGCGAAGCTGTGATAGGTGTAGTTACAGCTAAGGCGGGAGATATATTTCGAGTAGATATAGGAGCACACGATCAAGCTTCATTGTCTTATTTGGCTTTTGAGTCTGCTACCAAAAAAAATCGTCCGGACGTTAATCCTGGAGATATACTTTATGGAAGACTTATTGTCGCAAGTCGAGATTTGGAGCCGGAATTAGTTTGTGTTAATTCTAGTGGAAAAAAAGGCAAACTCGGTGTTCTTACAGATGGATTTGTCATGAATTGTAGTTTAAACTTAGCACGCTTGATTTTACGAGAAAATTGCCCATTATTACGGGAACTTACTAAGGAGATGCCTTTTGAAATCGCTGTCGGACTAAACGGACGTATCTGGATAAAAGCGAAAAGTCAAAGAGAAACAATAGCACTTGGAAATGCAATATTAGCAGCAGAAAACGCCTCTTATGAAGAAATGTCCAAAATATGTGAGAACATAGGAAATATACTATTTTCCTAAACTATCAACAAAACTCCCTATTTCTTAAATTACAGTAGAATAATTAGAAAAATAACATAATTTTGAGTACAAATGTACGATATACGGTAGCAATTTATTAAATATTTTTATATCGCTATGTTGAGTTAATACGATTTGTTGTTTTTATACGCTTACGTTTTTTCTTCATTTGCACTTTACTTGATCCTCTCAATTTATTTTCTTTTGAAATTATTTTGTTTTGTGTTTTACCTTTTTGCTTCGTGCTCTTTTTACATGAAAGTGGGTTTGGATTTTTTGGTCCTCTTCGCTGTTTGATTCGATTATCCATTTTTTCATTTTGTAAAATCTGTATTTGCTTTAAATTTTCTACATGATTTTCGAGGCCACTGGTTAGGCTTTTCTGATATTTTTTGGAAACATATTTTTTGGATGCTTCGGAGGGCTCTTCTAAAACGGGTGTAGCTTTGTGCAAATACAACAGTATTCTACCGGGCACTTTTCTAAGGCTAGTTTGTAAACTACGGTCCTGTGAGGCCACGATGTAACGCCCACCTTTTGTCTGTATGTTAATATTTGTTAAATGTTATGCATTTATTCCAAACTAGTTTAATTAAAAAGCTTACCATTGACTTAATACATTGTGAAGCTGGTACAGGTGCACCTTCGTGGCCACATTTGTGCACATGAAATTGTTTCACAATCATAGTAGCTCCAGCCAGTGGACTTCCCAGAGATTCCGCTTCCAGTATTACACATTGAGTAGTTATTAATTTTATAGTTGACTGAAAATATTTTTTAATTTGTTCTTCGATTATAACTTTATTCTGAAAATGACAAAGCATATAATTATTGTAAATTCGTGTACCATTAAAAGGCGGCCTTACTTGTAGGGCTAACTGGCAAAAAGTGGCATCTATTAAAATCTGGTATGGCTCTCGGTATTCAAAATTTGTTGCAAAAAATGATAACGTTTTATGTGCCTTTTTGAAACGTGAAATCTTCATTATTGTAAAATTATTGCTGTAACAAATGAATTAAAAACAGGAAGGCAATTGCGTCAAAAGAAATGCTAAAAAACCAAATTAATATAATTTAATCTACCTCACTATTTTTAATTGTCAACTCAATGCCACATTTGTTTACAGCTGATATCAATTGTGAATTCATAAGACTAAGTTTATACAGATAAACTTTTGTTGCTCGTAAGAGAGATCACTCTCTTTAGGATACCAACTGAAATGCTTATAAAATATTATCAAATGTTTTGCTTCCTGTACGCCTCATTCAAAATGTTTGCATAAATCAAGATTATCCATGTTTCATTTTTAAATTTTGTGCAACATTGTGCCATTTTAACACAGTCGCATATGAGCTGTACATACATATATTAATTTGGCAACATCAAAGGAGAAATTGCCGGTGATGAGCAATAAAAGTTTCCCTGTATGATGTAGTCTAAAGTTTCTGATCACAATTCACATTCTGATCTACAATTGTTATAAACACACAGTTATAAATGTATAATATATATTAAATATTCGCTGACAAAGGCCAAAGAAAATATTAAATTTTAAGTATTCTTTTAATCGGAAATTCGATACTAAACGGCGATGACATTTTTGGAGTTTTTGTTCATACTTTTAATTAGTTACTATTTTATTTATTTTATTCTTTGGTTAATTTTGGATTGCAATGTCGAACTTTGGTACAATACATATTTTGGTTTGCCTATTTCATCAATGCGCGGTCAAGTTGTGTGGGTGACGGGAGCTTCATCTGGTATTGGCAAAGCACTGGCCCTTATATTGGCTAAGCATGGAGTACGGCTGGTAATTTCTGCTAGACGAGAAAACTTGTTGGAATTGCTGAAGAAAGATTGCCTGGATCGTGCTAATGGTTTATTATCTGAAGATGACATACTTGTAATGCCAATGGATGTTTTGAATGTTTCCAAACATGAATATTACTTTGAGAGAGTAATAAAACATTTTGGACATTTGAATATTTTAGTCAATAATGCAGGACGTTCACAACGAGCAAGCTGGGAAGATATACAAGTTCAAGTTGATCGAGACCTCTTTGAATTAGATGTTTTTTCAGTTGTCAATCTTTCACGAATTGTTGTCCGTTACTTCTTGGAGCAGCCTAATAGGCGAGGTCATATTGTGACTACATCAAGTATTGCTGGTTTGGCCCCTGTCCCTTTTTCATCCACTTACTGTGCAGCAAAATCGGCTATTAATGCATATCTGAACGCTCTTCGTATTGAACAACGTGGCATTGATGTCAGCATATTTTGCCCAGGACCCATCGCTACAGATTTCCTCAAGGAAGCATTCACTGCCGACCCAGAACAAATGTATGGAAAAAGCACAAAAGGTCAAAAACGAATGACAGTGGAGAGATGTGGCACATTGTTTGCTACAATGATTGTAAATAAATTAGACCTATCTTGGTGTGGTTTATTTCCAGTAAATTTTTTGGCACATGCGAGTCGTTATCCAGGACTAGCAAAATTAGTTACCAATCTAATGGGTAAAAATACACTGAACAAAATACGTGAGGGGAAACTCTAATTTTATTCTTGTTAAAGGTTGGTAAAGTAATGAAGAGTAAAGCAAAATAATTAAATTATCCACTTATCTATTAACATTCTTTATTGAACTAATTTTAATATTTCGAAGAACTTTAATTAAGCTCTTTTTATTGATGTAAAAACAAATGTATATGACTATTAATAATAATAATACAAAGAAGTCATATATCAAATTTCTTCGCTTAACTTAAATGCATCCTTGGGCAAGTAAAAAAAAATATTTGTATCTCGATCTCTTGGATTTGTCGAATTCTTCAGTCAACAACTGGAACGATACGAAGGGTAGTGGTGCTGCAATCCATATTCGAGAAAAGTGAATTTGCTACTTACAGTTGGTTATTTTAATAAAGTCAAAAACAGTTGAACTACTTTTTGATACAAAAGAACAACATGTTGCACAGAGTATTATAGTTTTGTTCACATAACGGTTGTTTGTATCACCTAGAAATAAAAGAGTTAGATATGGGGTTATATATGTATATATAAATGATAAGGATCACGAGTGAAGTTGAAATCCGGATGTCTGTCCGTCCGTAAAAATTGAGATATCTTAATGAAACGTGGAACTCATATTCCTCTGGGTGACAGGAGATTGCTTTCCAACCGAAAACACATAATGTGTCATAACTAAGCCATAAATTAAGTTATGAAAATAAAATTTGGTACAAAAGATCGCACTAGGGAGTGCCACATTTGGATGTAATTTTATATCTTGCAATCTACCAAAAAAACTGTATAAACCAAACTTTCTGCAGTCATTTCTTTTAGCCATTTCCTTATACAGTCCAAAAATAAAAGAAATCGGATAATATCCGCGCCCACCTCCCATACAAAGGTTAGGCTGAAAATTGCTGAAAGTGGGTTAACGAAAAACGTCAGAAACACTAAATTCTAAATCAGAAATGGCAGATGGAAGCTGCACTCACATTTTTTTACAAAATGGAAAATGGGCGTGGCTTCGCCCACTTATGGGTCAAAAACCATATCTCAGGAACTACTATAATATTTTCTTGACACCCTTAATCGGTTCACAATCACACCAACTTCCCATATAACTCAATTTTGAATTCCATCTGATTCGTTCACTTTATAACATAAAATTTATAAAATTTTCGAAATCAGACTATAACTTTTCAAGGCCCCGGATATCTACTTGAAGAACTCAGTGCCTAAGGGTAATTTTTCACCTAAAATATCGGCAAATCTTTCAGATATTTTAATTTAATTCAGAGGACATTTTTTCTCCTAATTGTGTGTCTCTGTTCCAAAAATGATTAAAATCGGATCAGAACTTTCCCTAGCTCCCATATACCAAATTATGTGCTGGCTTTATTCCGCATATATCGGTTAATATGTGAGATATCTTAGCAAAATTAAGTGAGCAGTCTTGGATATAGTGTAGCTTGATGGGGAAAATGAGTGAAAACGGTTTAGGAATTACATCAGCCCTCATATACCATATATGATGATTTTCGTTATTCTATTGGACTTTATGCCGAATATATGGGTCAAATTGTGTGTTATCTTAATAAAATTACATAAATAAATTGCGAGAGTATAAAATATGCGGTTGCACCCGAACTTAGCCTTTCCTTACTTGTTTATACTTATTTTAGTATTAAATTTCATATGAACAGACATACTCCGGAACAACTTATTGCTAACATGCGGCCCCAATTACTGCTATTTACTTCTCGACTGGTATTTATTAAATTAAACGCGCTTTATTTCTTCTTGAAAATCGAAAAGAAATCTAAATCTAAAAACATACTTTATTAAGTTTAGGGTAAACAATCTATATTGAGCTAGGGGAATTAATAAACCCTTTCCTTTGTTCTGACCCCATCGAAACAGCTTGTTTCCTGGACATTCAGTTCGATGACTTCGATGACAACTAATTCATACTTACCACTTTAGTTTTAAGGAAAAGATTTTCTCTGAATTTCTTTAGAATATTTGTGAAATTTACCGATATTCTGTTATTTTTTGTAGTTGTCCAAATAGCTTTCACTCTCCATCTGTTTAGATAAAAGCGTTAGCACTGACTGTAAGTACATATGTACATATGTATGTTAGGTGCATAAATATTTTGTAGGATTTTTTTTGCTTTCGAAATGCTGCTATATATAGGATGCCATACGAATTACAACACTACCTATTGGAGTATCAATGAAAAGTACACAACTACGCGACTATAGTCAGGTAGCGCCGATGGCGAACGCACGCTCAAAAAGTTGAATGTGGGATGACATCTGAGTAAAGAGTGCGTGAGCAGAAAATTAAATATTTTAATTTGTCTGGGCTATTATTGATCCTTTTTTGTTACTTTAAGTGCGGCTTTTATTCTGAATATAATTTGTACATAATACATACGTATATGCTTTTCTCAAATTCCTATAGTGTGCACACAAATTTAATTGTGAGGACTGGGTCAAGAATTAGAATTAAGTTAAATATTTTCTAAATATCCTGTAAAATCTTTATTCAAAGTTTAAATGAAAATGAGTTCCTAAACCAAGTTAATTTAATTGACATCGAAATTATTATGTTTGAAAGGGTTTGTATTTTGAAAGGAGTATAAAGGATTGAAAAACATTCATATGTTTACAAATTTCTGAAAGATTCGTTTAATCTCTATTTATTGTACTTGTTGTTGTGATCCTGCCTGTAGCGAATGTTCTTTTCTCCTAACATACCTACCATACCATATACATATACATATGTACATACTACAAATAACTACAAATATCTAAGGGGGTTAAGTGTTTGGCGATTTGAATAATACATAAGTACATATGTATGTACATATACTGTGTCAAACACATGTATATATGCAAATGTCCATATATTAAGATTTTAAGCTGCATTTCGTAGGCACTAATTGCAAGTTGCACTATTCTCTTGTGGCTAAAAATTACAATTCTTGAGCATACTAATATGTTACTGCTCAATGCTGATAGGGGCGACTCTTTGTAACAAAAATGAATGAGTCAGAGAAGAGGACGTGAGCACAAAAATACCCACCGAGTACTCGTATAAAGCAAGCCGTATAAAACAGTGAAATTGAAATGTGAGAGCACGAAATGTTATTGACCGGAGGAAGTGTTGGTATTGCTTCACGAGCAAACGAACGTTGGAAATACAAGCTGCGAGTACTTCGAATGTCTATAAGAGAGCTGGTTGGCTTGTTCTGCAGTCTAGTAAAAGCAAACGGAGTGTTAACATATTTAATACGGTGGTTGTGTCGAGCAACTGTTGAATTTTATTGAACTAATATATTTTAAAGTGTACAGAATTGAACGGAAGAAATCGAATAAAAGCACAAACATTTCGTACATTTCGATTGCAAACTTAAATCCAAAGAATTGAGTTCAAGGGGATCAGTGTGATTAAATAATTGTGGGAAGCATTGTTATGCTGGAGAAATTCGAATAAAGTAAAAATCATGATAATTTCGATTAAAATGTATAAACAATGAGTACACAAGTGAACAAAATAAATGTAGTGAATGTGAAAAAGGCCAAACCATAGTATCGAGTCAAGCCAAGTCTAATTACAAAATAAGGATCAATAAATATCCAAATAAAATATATAGTTTGTATACATATTCCAAAGAATCGCATCAACAACGAGTGCAATATCTATAAATAAGCAAGTGAAAAGACCTAATAACCTTAACGCAAGAGAAAACAAAAACAGGAGCAAAAACAGAACAAAATAAAAGGTTAGTTATCTTATGTGACATTTATATTGGACTATATGCACATATTATATGCAGATACATGTGTACATGCGTACACACACACACGTATGCGCAGTGGTAGTGAGGTAGCGGTTAGTAGCGCACTCAACAGGTCCTGGGTTTGAAAAAAAAATATCATATAGAACATTTTGTGATATTAAATTCAACTTTAATTAAAAAGTATGGAAGCCAAAAGTTAATTGTTGTTGTAATGGTTGCGAAGCAATGGAAGACATCAAAAGAAATTGTTGGCGATGAGTAAATTATTGGGAGTAAGGATAGTGAAAGTATTACATTTTATTTACAACCATATATAAACGATATACATAGATATTATGTGTTACTAAAGCAAAATGTAACTGAATATCTATGAGAGATGTAAATATTGAATATGCATATGTTAGCAGAGATGTAGGCATCTGTATTCACATATTTAACTAATTTATTAGTTTAATTTGGAAATTAATGTAATGAACTAAAAGAAATAAACAAATAAATATAGTAGGTATTTCGTTAGGTTAGTTTTCTTTATATTTATTTTCACTAATAAATAGCATGCTCCTTGTATTTATTTATTTTGTTTTTTAAGTTATCAACAGACACTGACCTATTTCATTTCATTTGCTACAATTTGTTAGTATTGTCATTGATATGTAGACATGTGCACGACCAAAAATTAATAACAAATTTATACATATGTATGTGTGTAGACGCATGCTCGTATGTACATTTATTTCTCCGATAAGGTGTAGTAAAAAAAAACCAAAAGTGGAACAACTAATTCAATAATTCTTTAGATTCTTATTCAAATGGCATTTTATAAAATATTTTCAAATCAGTTTTAGATTTAATTTTTCTCTTGGATATGTAATATCAAAAGACGTTACTATTTAGATATACGTATGCATGTATGTACATATGCACATGTACAGTATTAGTTTATTATAATTATCCTTTAATTATATTGAATATAATATTAAACAAATATGTTTAATCACTATCGTATTGCAATTATTCCTTATTCTTTAGTTTAGGAATTAACACATCATAGAATAATAGAATTTAAAATTTAAATAACATGTACTACTACATGCACGGCATCTACAGTTATATTATACGTCCGTATGTACATATAAGCTGACATTTGACACATTAGACAACATGTTGAAAGCTTCAGTCGTCATGTGAAAAGAAAATTGCTTACAAATGTTATAGAACTTAACAACTTGTTCATAAGTGCATGGGTACACGTGCACTTGTTTATGTCATAGGTTTGTATGATATTTTAAATTCAATAGGCGTACAAAATATGAAAAAATTTATATATTTGTTTCTCCTGTGCTCCACTTGGCAAAGAACGCTATGAAGTTTGTGAGATATACTCATATTCGAATAACTCGTAGTTCATCAAATTATGAAGACACTTCTAATCAATATATATATGTATATGCATGTGTATGAATCTAAAAGGTATAATTGTGCATATGTAACAAACACGCAACATTTAAAGGAGGCCCACCATTTCCACCAATTAGCTATAATTGGGGTTATAATGTATGGGGTAAAATAACTGCGTGCACGATTTATTCAGCAGAAAATCTAACTTATTGGATAATATCTACAATAGGTCCGAAACAATATGTAGAGCTCCATGAAAACTATTAGCTATATGTATTTACATATTTGTATTTGGAGTGAAGCTTCAGGCCTAAAGGATCGTCATACTATAATTTCGAAATATGTCAGTGATTAAGATTTAATTTTTATTTTCAATATCTCTCTTTACAGCTGTACCTTCATCGAATGTTAATGATAAAAAACCAAAAATGACTGTGATACAGGATGTGAAGCCTACTGATGCATGCGTAGCGGGCATTAATTGCTGTTCCAATACTGCCAACTCGGAAACGTCAATCGACAAATCATCCGTTTGTGTGAATCCTAGTACCACGAGCAACGTTCTGTACAAACCGAGTAACTATGACAACTGGGAATCAAATTTTGACCTTTGCAAACAGATTGATATCGAATTTGAAAATGTTAAATACACAGTGCGAAAGTTTAATTTTCATGAAAGAAAATTTGGTGAGTCTATTGAGTAGAAAAAAACTTTAGCTCCTTATAATACATACATTTATACAATTCATATAAATTCGTACAATAATTAAGCTATACAATAGTAAAATTTGTTTTTGTTTTTTGTGTTTTTTCGCACGTTTTAGTGACAAAAGAGATTTTACATGGTATTAACGGTGCATTCCGAGCTGGGGAACTTACCGCCATAATGGGTCCGTCAGGCTCTGGAAAGAGTACATTACTTAATGTAATGACAGGCTTTAGGTGGGTATTTTTAAAAACATAGTAATTATTTGTCAATTATATGAATAGTTCATTTACACAAATAAGTTTCATGTAGTATTTTCTGATCTCTATGAACCGCGAAGACAAATATCGGCAATATTTAATTAAATTGATTGTGTCTAAGCGCTTGTAAGAGCTTGTGTATTTGTAAAAATCAAGTTAAAATTTATTTAATACAACAATTAATCAAGTAAGAAAGGCTAAGTGAACCCGAGCTCCACTTAATAATAAAATTATCATTTCATAAGAGGGTTGGTTCATACTTCTAATAATTTAAATGTATTCGATTTTTTTTCCTTTTACTAGTAAACCATTACTAGTAATATATTCACTCTGTGTAAATGTGGGCGGATTTAATAGAAAATTTTATGGATTAGCTAGTGCTTTGAGACAATGAGTAATATTACACATTGATCTTTGAGTAGAGTCTTTCTGGGTAGTATTTAAACCTAACCTAACCTAACAGTGTGGGCACTATTCAACTGCAACTGAACCTCAATCGGAAGTAAAATAAAGGCAACCTTGATTTTAAAATTTATTAGCTCCAGCAGATAATAAGTTACAAAGGGGTTTGCAGATTAAGCTACGCGTAGATACATACATATATACATATGTACATACATGAGAAATGAACTTGTGTACAGATTTTCCATTGAGTTTATTGAACTGTGGATGGCGTTGACTGCGTTTTGTTATTACTTTCAAGACTGCAGATAAAAACCTAAGTAAAGCAAATGACAACCTTGTCACAATAATGTGATAATAATGTTGTATACAGTACATTACATAGCCAGGCACGCAAACGCTCTCGCAACATGCTAATTAAGTTCGCATTAAAATTTAGTAAATGTCTGTTGTTTACAGAGCCACTGGTGTGACCGGTACAATACGCGTTAACGGTGACCCCATTTCAACAAACTCTCCCAGCTTTCGAGAACTTTCTTGTTATATACATCAAGATGACTTGTTGAGGCCTCTGATGACTATTGGTGAAACAATGATGTTGGCCGCACATCTGAAGTTGGGATTCAGTACCTCCAAGGAATACAAACAGAACTTGGTTAGTTCCATATGTATGATCTTACACCGCTAAGATTTATAATTTATATGGATGAATGTTTACTTAATTGTACTTATAATTGAGCGTATTTAAATTAAAGTCACGCAAGTTGTGTTACGTCATAACTTATTGATTTCATATATTGTAAGTGTCATATAAGAATGCATGTATGCTTAGCTACAACCCATATCTAAATTATATAACTGTTATCATTGCTATTATCATACATATCTTACAGATCAAACATATTTTGGCTCTGCTGGGCCTGGAGCATCGGTACAATGTATTTGCGGGGAAGTTGTCTGGCGGTCAAAAGAAACGTCTGGCCATTGCGCTTGAGTTGATTAGTAACCCTCCTGTTTTGTTTTTGGACGAGCCAACAACGTGAGTATTTATTTTTTATTATTAGTCTTACTCTATAATACTTATACTATGATACTCCCCATATATATCAACACTTACATATATGCATACACATGTATAAGTACATTTGTACATACTTACTACAATAAATAATATAATATAAAAGTACTGTCAGCAGTCAAAATTTAATTTGCGCAATGGAAAATAGGAGTTCGATATTTGTTTTGTATTGATATGATATGCATGCAGCCAGGCATATTGAACAATCAGTAGCAGTCATCGGGCAAAAACAACATTCCAAATCATTTTAGTATTATAGGTACGGTATTTAAATGCCTGTTGGCACACACATACATATGTATGTATATTATTATATCTATTATTATTATATCATTAAAAAAACACGGCAACGAGTAAGAGCCTGAATAATTGAGTAAATTGTGTACTGGGTGAATTTTAGTTGTGCACTAATTTCATGATAGTGTTTTGCTCAAGCAAATTATTATGAAATGAATGATTCGATTGAAGGTTTATTTTATAATCTCGTACACGTTTAGTCACAACTTTTGCAAAAATTAACGGAAGCTACACGCCAATGTCATCCATAATCAGTCATTTTGCCTTAGCGTATAAATAAATATTCCTAATCATAAGTGCACTCTGATACTTCGGAATATACTTACGCATACATATGTAGATATGTATATAAAATATAGAAAAGCATACACAAATCCGCAATCTTTATGTAAATACTATTCATTTACTAGTGTAAATAAATAAGAGATGAGATAACCCTTTATTTTGAAATATTGCGAATTGTTAAATAATGAGCGTAAATGAAATGTACTTAGAATATAATAGGCTCAGGATATTCTTATGGTATACTTGAATTACCATAAAAGCCTGTGCTGTCTCAACAACTAAAATAACTCTATATGGCTGGGATATAATTAAATACGTACATATTTACATATGTATCAGTTCATATATTGGTTTTGTATTATGAAAACGATGAATATTGATCCCTTTTCAATTGAAATATATGTACATACATTGTATCTTATTAGAATATTGTTAATACGTTTCCTACATAGAATTTTTTCGAGTTTTTGTTACAATGCTTATGCATATTCATTTGTCAATATCTGTTGCTATATACATACACATATAATGTTTAATATATAATAATGATGTTTAAAAACTTTATCACGTTCCAACGAGAGAAATGCCTTATCAAAAATTAATTTTGTGGGTGTAAATCGAAGTGAACTGATGAGTCATAATCTTATAATGTGCGCGATATAATTTGTATATCATTCGATATTTAATGATTCAGATGATGATCGAGCCTACATAAATTGAATATTAATATTAATAGAAACAAAGTTGGTACTTTTTGTAATGCCGCACCTCCGATGTCTTATAGAGTGGTATCAAAGGACGAAGGTCGATGTGGAATTGCAAAATCTCGATTATAGTATGGTAGACATTTAACACACATATAGACACATACAAATGTCATAAATCATGTTATATAGGAGTATAAGTTGCTTCTAAGAAGTACCGACTTTGAACTAAATGCTTTTCCAAAACAGCCAAGTGCAATCCAAACATGACATAGCGCATTAAAATGACCATTTTGTTCGCTTGCATTTTCATTAGCATTCGATGAATTTTAAATATGTATATACGAGTACTTGATTGTTATTGATTGCATGTTTCGCATTGCGCATTCAAAGGGCTCACCTAGTCCATGCAAATGTCAGACGATTTATCTGTAAATACATATGTATGGCATGCATAAATAACTATATGAACGTAATAGAGGCGTTCATTTTGCCTATGAGAAAAATGAAAAAAAAAGGTTTTTCGGGTATTCGCATTTCGTAGGACCATCATTTCAAAACTGTACTGTGCGGTAAAGTGTTTTAAAATATCTACTTTTTCGTGTGTGGCTGAAGGTTCGAAACTATCAAAATGAACTTAAATCGCTGTACCTGAAATGAGGTGAAACTCTAATAACTGTTCATACATCTTTTCAGAGGCTTGGATAGTTCGTCATGCAGTCAATGTGTGTCACTACTAAAAAAGTTGGCCTCTCTGGGCCATACCATAGTGTGTACCATCCATCAACCGAGCGCATTGATATTCGAGATGTTCGACAAGCTGTACACTGTTGTTGACGGAAATTGTATCTACCAAGGGCCAGTAAGAGAGCTTATACCGTTCCTAGAAGGACAGGATCTGGTGTGTCCAAGTTATCATAACCCAGCGGATTTTCGTAAGTCATTTAAAGTTGTTATTTTATATTTCCATTTGTGTTAAGAGCAACCCACAAGGTCAAACATTTGGACTTTTTTTGTTTAAGTTATTATTTTTTGTTGTAAACTAGTATGATATTCCATATTAGACGATAACAAAAATAAAACTATTTAATATTTCTTAGTGCTGGAAGTTGCTGTAGGCGAACACGATCGCGATTTGGTGAAACTCATAAATGCAGCAAATAAAAAGTATCACGAAGATGCAGATAACCAACAAATAAATGTGGAACACTTGCTATCTCATATCAAAGGTAAGATACATACACACATACCTTTATTTGCTAAAGTTCGGCAAAAGTCGAATATTCTTGAAACATTACAACTGAATAATTGCACACCTTGCCATGTGCAAGCATTTATTTTCGATTTTTTTAACCTCCATTATGAACAAGTAAACCGCTATGATAATCAATTTCACACGTTAACATCTATGTTTGTAGGTAATGACGCGTGCAGAAAAATCGCTAGCAACTTGAAACGTTTCCCAAACGTCATGTCGAAACTTACAGCTTTCGACTACGTTAAACCCGCCGCGGATGACGTGGCTTTGGAGGAGGTGAAATCGCTCAATGCCAAAGCCGACAAAAGAGCAAAGTGTGATGATACAGATGATGACGGTTGCTCAGCCGGGCGTGCGAAAAGTAATAGCCGACGTTATGCGGCCTATAAAGCCTTACACACCGAGCAAGCATCATTTATAATGCAGTATTTTCTGCTTCTGAATCGAATTTTCATATGCGCTCGACGGAATTATGTAAGTGTAACGTTTTATTCAGTTGTTATAGTACTTATTCGTTTTTTTTAATAAACAACAACTATTGCTATATAAATATATAAGCATTCATAATATCTTGAGCTATTAAAATAGGTTGTATTCAAAATTATGAAGTGCAATTAAGCAATAATTAAATTTTATTTTGCTTCTCTTATATAATAATTGAGTACTTTTTCGAAATTTACATTTAAATGTATACAGTATTGTACAAAACATATGCAACTGCAATTTATACGAATATTCGCTATGTTTTACTGGCTTAATTACTAATTAACTTACAACATACTTTATGTAATATTAAACTTTATGTAATATTAAAACAAGGTCTATCCATCATTGTATGTAAATCATGAGTAACCGAATATGACAGTTTTTTGACATTAACTGTTTTGAAAAGTGTTTGACTCAGTAGAAAATGTAATAGAATTTAAAAGGTATTTAAAAATGGTATGTTATATTTTTTCAGCGGAAATTTAATATCTTTTACACAATAGACAACTCAGTTGCATTCATTATACATATGTATATACTTTTATTGCCAATCACCGACTTCAAACGGTTTCAAAGCATAGCTCCGTCGCAACTGATTTTCAGACGGTCTATAAAGACATACATTTATATATATAGACATAAATAGAGTCTTTGGTTTTAACTAATCCAACGAAATTTCATTATATTTGTCATGAATAACGAGTTTACATATTTTTTAATTAAAAGTATTGAAGCAGCGCAGGTAATTAGGTAAAAAAATAAACAGTTAACAACTTAATTTACAGAACAATCCATTAAAAAATTTGATGGCAATCAAAATGTGAATAAGTGCAGACACATTTACGTATTCATGTACTCATATACATATATATGAATGTACATATAAACAGCAATTTTGTTTATCGTTAATTCCTCTTAAAAAACCTGAAGTACAAAAAAATTAATTCCAACATAAATTATTTATATCTTTGAGTATATAACACGACGATTTCGGAAAGCTTAGTATTATACTCAACATATGTACATATGTATTATTTGTGTACGGATGTATGTATACTTACATACATTAACCTACTCGTGTCTAACAACTAAACTTCACAATAATAGTCATACCTTGGAATATGTATGAATGTTTGTGTTGAATGTATGTTTGTATATGAGCATGCGAAAATCTTATTACCCACAATCTGCAAGTTAGTTGCACACCACTTCATTACAACAACCGACCAACAACCTTAACACACTTTTGCATGAGTGACTGGCTACTGGTTACCACAGCCAAGTTTGCAGCCTTTTAATTTTTGACCATTTTCATTAAACGGTCATACTTCTTTATCGTGTTTTGTTTTTACAAATAACTCTATAGCACCACTCATGAACCATACGAGTACTTGCATTTGCGGCATTTGTCAGAGATAGACCGCTAACTGTTTATCTAAATTGAGCTTTTCATTTTTAATTTTTTTGTTTTTGCAGTTCTTGTTGTTGGCCCGGTTGATGTCACACATTGTAATTGGCCTGGTATTTGGCTACTTGTATATGAATGTCGGCGACAAAGCGACCACTGTGCTCGGCAACTACGTCTATTTGTATGGTACAATTCTACTTTTAGTTTACACTGGCAAAATGGCCGTGGTGCTAACATGTAAGTAATGCGTTTTTATTTTATTTTGTATTTATTTAACTTCGCACGTTTCTGCATATTATATTTAAGTAGTAGGTGAACAAAGTGTTTAACAAATGCGACAGGTATTTAATATCAGTATACAGTAATTGGAAAACATGTTTCAATGAATTACATTCACTACCGATTTGTTCTTATAAAACTAATAAATGAGTTGTACGGTTATATATATCTAGTATTTCTTAAAAATAAATTAACTTGGCAAATAAATCAACGGAATACTTGGAAAATCAATTAATCGACACTTTCTGCATAAATAGGTTTCAATGAACAGGGGGATTAACCTTAGAAAAAAATTATAATTCGTCGAAGCATTTATGCATATTTATCTTGTATGATAAATTTCATCTACACAAGAAGGGGAGTGATTTCTAAATATACATACATATGTATAATATGATCTTTAACCAATAGTGAAGTAATTTATTATTTATAATTTTAATTAATAATATTAATATTATCCATAGATGTAAATGTATTAAGTAGACATTGTAATTAAATTATTTAATAACAAATTGAAATTGTCACAAATTTCTCGTATTCAATAGTTCCCTTGGAAATCGGAATGTTGACCCGAGAACATTTCAACCGATGGTACGGCCTAACTCCGTACTTTTTATCGATGCTGTCTTTTGAAGTACCATTCCAGGTGAGAAATTTAAACATATACATATTCGTACGAGTATGCATAAATCATGTCTACTAACAACTAGTTTGAGAATTTAATACCACAAATAAAAAAATCGAAGCCGGTAGTTTTCTGTTCGTATTTAGCATTTCACAGTATCGGCATACATATTTCCTTACATAGGCATGTATGTGTGTCCTATGTATATATTTTAACTATTTACGTACGTATTTTCTTATTATTTGTTTTGATGCTCGCCTTTAGTGTCAATAAACTTTCTCACATCGACCTGCATACATACATACATACATAAAGAATGCTATGGCGACGCCAGCAGATCGTTTGTTCAATTCCCGGTAGAAGTCAACATGAGTCAAAACGTGTGTATCTTTATGCTTATTGCAACTGAAATGGCTACCAGTGTTTTCATTGTTTAGTAGAGATACAATCGAACAACTTAAGATTAATTGATTAAAGAATGCTTTATAGAGAAAATATTAATGTGTTTTGGGACATAATTTTTTAATATTAATAATTATGGCTCAAAATTGGCGTTAGTTGGCGCCCTCCCTCGAGCCTCTAACTAGCTACCACACTCTTATTTTATATACAAACATATACACGAGTATGTATTTACAATGTTGTACTTAAATAAACGAATGAAAATTACAAAATAAATTTACAGAGTATTTGCGCAGTGATTTATATGGCCATAAGCGTTTACCTAACTGGAAACAACACAGACGAGTGCTTTCGGATATATTACTTCGTTATATTGGCCGTTTTAGCCACACTAAGTGCTCAAGCTTGGGGCTTCTTTGTCGGAGCAACGCTACCTACCAAGGTAAGATTTAAGTTTCTTGTTTCGTACTGATGCCTTTACATTAATTTATGATAAAAAAATTATAATGCGAAATATTACATTATTACGTTAAACTTTCACGTAGTTGGCTGTTTTCTTGGGTCCCATTTTGGCAGTGTTGTTTTCGGTGTTTGGATTCTGCACGCGATACATCGACATCACGCCTATCTTTCGCTGGATGTGGCATATCAGTTATTTTCGAGCAGGCTTCCATGGAGCACTTAATGCCATTTATGGCCTGGAACGCCCGTTCCTAACATGCCCCGATACTGCAATGTATTGCCATTTTCGAAGTCCTAAAGTATTTCTTAATTACATGATGATCTCAGATGTAAATATGGCGGACTGTGTCACGCTGATGGTTGCCGTGATTGTCGTTATGCATATACTTACCCTAATAACGCTCTGGCACAAACTGAACAAACGTTAATGAACCAAATACAAAGATTACTAGTTTAAGTAAATAAACCAAATAATAATAAATGTTAATATTGTTATGCACTTATAAGTAGTAGCAACTACATTCATACATACAGATTTACTATGTCGTAAGGGGATTATGGTTTTTAATTATATGAGCTTTAAAGACCTTTAGATCATCTTAATCACTTTCTTTTGTCTCATAATAATTTCATATGCAAACAAAAGCAAACAATTTTAAAGTTGTATGCAAATGTAGTAGATAAGAGTTTTTGTACGTATGGTTAATTTAGTAGATCTAAAACAAAATTTTAGCAAAATTTATAGTATTACATATTTAAAACATTGTCTGTCGAAAGATTGGAAGTTAAATTTTTACATTTGTACAGCATATACGATCAAATTTTATCCTTATCGAATTTAATTCGCTGAAACTTGCCAATTTTACTAAAAAAAAGCTACCAAAAAACTCGAATGATAGTTAACTTTTTTAATCCCAAAACATTATTTATTAAGATTTTATACTATCGAAAATTAGATGTAAACGATTTGTGCAAAATGTAGGTCGATATTATAACTGTACAAATAATACCAGAGATGTATGATTCACAAATAAATTATATTCAGCTTAAGAAACATGTAATAAAAACATTGTATGAACATTAAAAGCCACCAACATTACTTTTATTTAAAATTGAGAACCGTATAGACCCTAAACCTTATCATTGCAACACCGATTTTGAACTCAAATTTCTACATTATTAACTAATTTCGACAAAAATTTTGTAAAATCTTTATGACGTATATACATACTAACATAACCTAGGTAAATAGGAAGTTTATTTATATTCGGTCGGAAATGAATAAACGATCAACTGCAGATTAACCCGAAATAGCCACGAGCACCATATGATAAAGTAAAATTTATTACTATATTTTCATAAATAACTTGAAATTACGCTATAAAACTAAAAACTACGCTGGTTTTTCGCATTTTTTAAGTTATATAATGAATAATGAATTCATGAATCGTAAAACAGACATTTTCCTGCTCAGGCGGTCAAAAAACATAGGTGTACTTCATTTCAGAAAAATTTTAAACGAAAAAAGTTCTGGGCAGTGCCGGGTTAAGGATAAAACTGTTAACTGTTTACAGTTATTTTACAGATCACAGAGATTTTAGCATGAAGTGGAGCTGAACCCACTTTTAGTATATTTCTGATACATACATACATATGTACATGTGTATATAATCATATATTCGTGTTGATTTTAGAGAAAGAAGAAGAAGCGATCGGTATTTGGAGTTAGGAGTGTTATCTAAATATGGATTGTCAAGTAAATCATTAATTCGTGTGCTAAAGTTCTTTTTAAACATATAGTACAGTAGACAGGAAATACTCAACAAAAATAAGAGCATATTTATAGGCTTATTGCACCAGCTTTTACTTTTTTAAGCTTTTTTAAGTTTTCATGGTTCAAATTAGAGATCAAAGCAAAACAGAATTAACATTTACTTTGCGGAAGTATTCATGTATGTATTATTATTTATTATAAATATTATTTATTTCTTATCAAACTATGTAAACATATGTGAATTTTTCAGCTGTAACCCATAACCGATTTGTCAAAATAAGCTCTGCAACTTCAATCGCAAATGAGTATTATCAAATTTGAACATATAGTAGTATTTACTTTAGGGCCGAGACTAGCAAGATAAAGAAACAGATAAGATAAAGTAATCATAAGTTGGGCGTCAGTCCTTGAACATACATTCCGTCTGTTTACAAAATCAACCACTCGTATGTACATACATTACTCACAATAAGTAAGGAAGAGCGAGTGTTTAGGTGGAATGATGGTAGACGACAGTCACTCCGATCCTAACTGTTACGAATTTAAAGGAATGTTTTCGAACTAGTCGTCCTTAATCTGGTCTAAACAAAGATGTCTATCCCCACAGTGGGCTTTCACTCTAATGTGCACATTGACTTACTTACTCCTCTAACTTCTTCTTGTGTAATTGCACAGCTTTTTAGCTACTTAAATAACAGCACCAGAACATATAACATGTGGGTGGTTGAACATATTGATCTAAATGTATTTAATGTATGTCTTAATCATTTATTGTAAAATAGTTTCTTATCGAGTAAATTGATCAACAAATGTGTAGTCTAAGTAATAATAATTAGTACAAATGCAGCCATAGTACACATAATACTAAATACTGATAAACGAAAAACCTAACAACCATAATATGAGAACTGCGAGAGAAGAGAGGAAGCACTAATTTACAGCGCCGCAACACCAACAAAGAGTCGAAGAGATCTAACTGATTATATTCGTTCTCTTCATATGGGCGCATTTTAGGCCATTGTAAAAGTTTAAATTTTAGATTTAGCCCCGGAAGATTTATTTTAAATCTGCCAGCTCAAATATATATAATATATTACATATTTATAAAAATGCAAAGAAAAAACTCAAGAAGCAACAGTAATTTTGCGAATTTGTATTTGAATTTTTATCTAGTAAGATAAATGATATATTAATAAATGGCTGTCAATGTTTGAATGAAAAAGGGAAAAGTGGTTAACGGCAACACTGATTTTGAATGTACTGAGAATGTATATTCGTATCTGGCAGTTTACGTATAATATATACATACATACATACATGCATATAAAAACGAGTGCATATGAATATTCGTATTTAGATGAGTGTTTGCTAAAGCTGCCTCGGCTGTATTCAGGGGTAGTTGACTGCTAGCATTCTGGTGGATTTCACCGCTTACTCATATCAGTCTGTGAAATTTCGTTGAACGTGTTCGCTTGCAGGCCGCGACTAAACCTCGCATAGAACATTTGCTATAAATGTTTGTTAAAGGTATTTTGCTTTGATTTTAGAAAAGTTGTGCATTAAAAAACAAAATTATGAAAATTGTTCTAAGAAAAGCTAAATTGAACGTTTTAAGATAAACACTTCTTATCACACGGGTAAACGCGCGAAACCTTTGCAATCTCGCGTGCAAATACAACTATATAAAAGTTTACACGTTTCAATATGTATTTCGTTGTTTAAGAAACAAACATCCAAATTCTTATTCCGCAAATGCAATAAAGTGCTAAAAAATATAATTTCCGTTTAAAGTTTGGGCTAAATACAAAACTTATTACATTTGATTAAATATAGAAAAATCACAATACATAAAAAAATTTGTGAATACATAACAACATAACAACAATATATACATATATTTTGTGAGTGCTTGCCTTTTGTTAGGCTAGAAATGGTACGAAATAGGTAGTACTAGGTGTATTTACATATGGGAACATGTGTATTTAATGTGTAAATTACAATTTGCCGGTAAAGCGATAAAAAAGTGCATCTTACTTATGAAGACATAAGAATCCGTGCATATGTATGTACATATGTACAATGACATATTATTCCTACATACATACATACATATTTATGTTGAGAGATTAGACTTTTATGCCTACGAAATATTTGAAATATCAGGCAATGTGTTGCTGGATGGAAATTTTGATAAGCACTCATCCATATGTACATAGATACATAAATACATAAATACATACAAGCAATAATATAGATTGTGTACCTAAGAGTCGCATATGTACTAAAGATCATTCCCATATGTTTCTGTGGGCAGAAGGCAAAACCAAATAGACCACTTCGCCTTGTAGACATACATACGAACATAATCATAGCACTTTCTTTGTTGAAACCTTTCAAGTGATAGACAGCGAGAGATGCCTAATGCGAGTACTATAAGCGGTATTAGCAATCAACTATGAGAAGAGCACAAGACGATCGCAATTTAAGGCAAATAATTAAGAAACCTTCAAATCAGTTGCTTACAGCTTTTTGGCCGTCGAAAGGGGTCTATGGACTGGTTTAAGCAAATATATTTTCATGTTCGCCGTATTTGCAATTAGACCATACACACATACACATACATACACATGTACATATGTGCATAGCTTGATACATATAGTTCAAAAGTTTATCTCTTAGTACTTTATTAACATGATTACAATATGAAATGCTAATATTTTAAAAAGTATTCTTCATGTTCTCTATAACTAAGTATATAACAAGTACAAATAACATGTAACAACTAAAGTAATAATAATAGGTATATGGGGCATATGCCAATAAAGCAGAAGAAACAAGTGACGGGCGTGGGGATATAATGAATTATACACTACTAAATTATATGCAAATAGAAATTCTCATTGACAAGCTCTCGCAACACTGAAATTGAGCTATTCTTCCGCAGATGACGTTTTAGGCAATTCAGTTTTTGCGGGCGGAGAGGCACAAAAAAAGAAAACAAATAGAGTTAATTGTTGAGAGCTTAGACTTCAAGTGGCATTATTTAATACACACACACATATGTATGTACATGTCTACAGTAAACTCTTCTTACATTTGTGCATGTCTTCAAGTCAGGAGATGGGATTTGATTTGATATGTTTTCTTGTCTGTCTGAAGATATTTTTATATTACATGTTGGGATGCATTTTTCAATTTCGACATAAAGGAATGGGTATGTGCATTTGTATCTTTATTTTGTGGAGTTCAATTTAATCGGGTTATGCTGTACGACTGATAGTGTTTATAATCCCCTTCTTCTGCATAGTTTCATTGAGAGAACACTCTTACATTTGTATTTCAAGAGAGATTGATTGTGGAAATAAGAGTGTCAAATGCAAAATTGCATAAAGTGATATGCATGAAACTAACTACTGATTACGAGTGAGAACGCGGTCTTAAATAACCTCCGACGCTAAAAAACATAAAAAACATAAAAACTCGCCCCTTACAACTCAGCTGTTCACTACTGGTGTTGTATGTGAGACTGCAATGGAAAAACAAAACCCATAAATAAACCATGTAAAAGCCAAAGTACGACGCATATAATCAAAACAAAGACTACAAATGCACTTTACGTAGTTGCAGTGAAAGCGAAGTGCAATGATAATAAACAAAAATGAAAATTGTGAAACCACAAAAAAAAAATTAATTTGTCTGATTGTTCGTGTATATAAAATAAGTTTTAATTTATTAAATTTCATTGACAATTGTAAGACGGATATGAGCTTAATTATTCTATATACATGTATATGTATGTATGTACTATGTATATGTTAAACGAGCCCATAGAATGCAAAATTTTGACGAATTTGAAACTATAGAATCTTGCCGTGTATTATACGAATATGACAATTCTAAAAGTAAGCAAATTAATGTAGTTTTCATATTTTTATTAACCGCAATTGTCCATTTTAAATGTTTGTGATAACTCCGAGCCTATAATATCATTTGTTATGGAGTTTAGCAATTGACCTGCATGAACAAGAAAAACATTTTTAGCCACAGCTTCTAGCTGTGTAAGCATTAAAAGATAGTACATTAAAACGATAATAACGTAATTAAATTGCTCATAATTTTTAAATGTACGATTTTGGAATTACGTTTTTTTAGAAAGCTTTAACATATTATAAGAGTATGTTTGTACGTTATATTGGAGACACGTAAAACTTGAACAAATTAGCTTGTACAATTAAGGTAATTAAATTTGAATAACAAAAGTTAATAGCTCGTCAAACAAAAAACTTAAAAGTTCAAAAATAAAACCCGGATCACTAAAATGTGTACACCGAACATAAACTTTGGATTGCTTTCCGCAATCGAAGTTTCTTATAGTACAAACAGTCTGCAAACCGCAAAGAAAACTGACACCGAAGACAACAACTTCAATTTGAGCAAAAGTAACAGCAAAAGCACAAATAATATAAATACAAATGAACGTACTACCCCACGTGATAAACAAGGTTGCATAAAACTCGGAAAGGCGATTTCAGAGTCAGCGATGGGTGAAATACCAACCACAGAAACCAACCCGACAACACCAAAGACTACAATGCCACCAGCAGTATGTAAGTACGATTGCCATAAAACGTATTGTTTGGACAGCAAATCAATAAGTAGACAACTTTCGAAAATCGAGTCCTTTGAAAGCCAGATTGCCGATACTTGCAACGAAACACTTTCGAATGTTGGATGTTCTGCAGCAAGTAAAAATCTTCAGCCTCCTCCATATGAAAACATACCTTCGGGGGAAGCAACCACATCACTATCTCCCGAATACTCGAAGCAAGTCAAATCTCTAAACATAAGTTTTGAAAATATTTGCTATGGAGTTAAGACCGGATTATTTAAAAGAGGTTAGTAATACAAGTGTTTATATCAATTTATGTAAACGGCGATGTTTTAAAATATTACTAAATACTTCACAACAATTCATATTGTACATCCACTTTTGTTCTAAAAAGTACCAATCGGTTTTAATCGAACACTGAATGTGTTAGTATTTTAGTGTAAATGTGTGTGTATGCGCTCTATAACATCGTCTTTCCTTAATTAATATATTAAATAATTTTTGTGTTTTGGCTAAATATACATTTTCAATGAGCGCATAAGAGTTCAATTCTTTTTATTTCTCTTTAACTTTAACGGATGTTCGCGAAATGTATTGAAATGGAAGGAGTTGTCCACTTCGAGAGATTGTTGAACTCAACATTTGGAACTCATTAGCTTTAATGAAATAATTATTTTTAGCCCGGATTTAAGTTTAAATAAAAATAAAAACAAATCTTTATACTGCTTTTGTCGTAATGAACTCTTGTAATATCATACACATATTGTCTGTTTGGTAGGACTTCACAGTTTATTGAAGCTGGTATATTTTCCGACACTTATTGTTTTTAATGTAAGTGTCCGGGGTTTGAGAAATTCGCAAATCCAAATCTGCATTAATTTTGAAAAGCAATTGTAAACGCATATTGAAGAAGTTCTTTTCATCGCAATCAATTATATTTAATAATTTTTGAATAGGCTTCGCTTAAGCATATACATACGTCTACACATAAATATACATATGGTTGCCCTTCATATGTTTGTTGTACATGCAAAACTTAGTATGTAGTTGAATGATCTGTGGATTTTCGTGTAGTAAGCGAACGGAAGACTCACTTAATTGAAATCAACTGTCTACCCATTATTGCACTTGTCATGAATCTAGCGAACACGCCTACATGACTTAGAACCACACACTCTAGTAAACACATTCGTATATGAATATAACCTTGAGCGCCAAATATTTCCATCATAGGATACTTAAAACGAATAATTCTTTGCATTCTTCGGATAAAAGAAAGTGTAGAATGTTATTATACTACATATATAAAATGCTTCTAGTATTAATCATTTATCGTTCAAAAACGCAAACCTTTTCCGTAGTACCGACCATAATTGTTAATGAGGGATTGATATGCGAGTATAGTCACCCAATTGCACACATTTAGTCTGCACAGGTGCTAGATACTGATAAACTCGTAGAATAGAGATAATGAACACCTGTTCAATATCTGCACTTGGTGTCAGAATACAGTTATTTCCAAATTAATAGTTATGTATTTATATTTTACTATGTGTGGACCTGTTTGTACCTATTAGTCATGTGAACGATGACGTACGTAAAGTCAATAATTATTGAAATGGCTGTTGAAACAGTTAAGTTATAACTCGCTTGAAAAGTTAGACAAGCAACATGCACATACAACATGGTTTCCAAATTAAATAATATAATATTAATAAAGGTGCTGCCAGCCATAACAAGCAGTGTGAATAAAAGCAAGAAAAAGACATACGTTTGTGATATTTTGAAAACCGAACTATATGTAGTTTTTCCGATATATACTCCTTTGTTATACATAGTTCTTGTTTAAAACATTTTTTGTGCATAGTATACCTAATGGAAACAGCTGAAAGCTAACTAGAATATTCATAAATATCTAATATTTAATAATATTTTCATTCAGATACAATTTGTGTGTTTAAAAGTTGTAATAGAGGGAGCTCATTAGTTTAACGGCTTAAAGAGGTTAATGTATTAATCTTTTGAGTTGTCGTTGATCAAATACGAAACTACATGTTGTTGGAATGATAAGTTTTCTTTGTAATTGTTAAAATGAGGTTAGGATAAGAAACCGATTCGATTCCCATATTTATTGTTGTTTAGGTTTCATTGTCAGCAGAGAACTGCTTACTTATTTTGTGTCCTGGTTGGCGTTGATTTGAAATCTCACATTAATCATAATTCACAGCACGAGCATATACATACATAAGTAGTTGTTCATATGTATAATTAGTTGGGAAATAACCAATACTACATAATGATTGGTGTATCCTTGATTGATTTCTCACAATTAATTTAATGTTTAGTCAGTCTTTGACAAATATTTATGTAATTACCGAATCTGGTGTGACTTATTCTTGTATACGTACGAGTATAATTATAAATCGATGTATTACAGACCAGGCTGATTAAGTCTACAAAAACTACAAAGTATTTGAATTTTGGCTCTTTATTAATCTATCCCTTGAAGCAGTTAAAATAGAGACACGATTAGTGTACAAGTATTTATTAATCTATTGGATTATAATCCGTTAAATTTACAGCAAGTCTGATTACCAGAAACTACTTTTAATCAGCAAACTCATAAGAGTGGTCAATTTAGCATTTCAATTCTGAAAATATAGTTGTGATAAGACAAGTAATCAGTGGTCTTTGTACTCATTACATACGAATTTGTACTAAACCCACTAATTTAAAATAATTCCCTAGATAAACATAAAAATCATACAATTATGTGCAGAATATTGTCATAGAGTTAACAAAACGTACAAAAATCGACTATCAAAGTTTTGAATATATCGAGAGTACGCTTCTTTTAGCTTTAAACTTCAATTTTTTAGATATTGCAAAGACAAAATAGACCGAAAGGGAAACTTGTACACAAAGGTCGACGTGTTCGTGTCACACCCACAAATTTTTCACGTAAACTCAGTTCATGATACATCAATTTTTATTATTATCACATAAACTCCACATTAGAACCATATTTATTTATTAATATTTATTTAATTTGGCCCATATCAGAGTTATTTTAAATTGGAAATTATTTGTTTGGGTCTTTTCAGGAGATAAGCAGGTACTCAATGGTTTGACGGGAGAATTCCGTTCCGGTGAACTCAGTGCAGTCGTAGGTCCATCTGGTGCCGGCAAGAGCACACTGCTCAATATTCTCTCATCATATACGTAATAAAAATTAATATTTTTAAATGGATAATTTCTCTAAATACACATCTATCTTCTATTTGCAGGCTATATGGCTTTTCGGGAGATATACGGATCAACGGTAATCCCCGTGACGTAAAAACATACAAACCAAATGTAGCCTTCATCACTCAGGATACCACACTGCAGCCTTTTCTTACCGTTAAGGAGGCAATGAATTTCGCTGCTAACCTTAAAATCGGGCCACAGATGAACGCGATGCAAAAACGTGAACGGGTACATATGATATTTAAATTATTTCCATAACATTTAGTCATATGTTCAGATATATTTCAAACTACTAGGTGTTGAAAATTCTGAAGGCTATGGGTTTACTTGAGTCGCTCAATACGAGGACTGGCGATTTATCGGGTGGCCAGAAGAAACGATTGGCGATTTCACTGGAAATTGTGAATAACCCACCTGTTTTAATATTAGATGAACCAACGAGGTAAATAATTATATATGTATTTAAATTAGTAAGTATTGTAAACTATGTATATAAAATGATAATAATATAAATGAACATGTTGTTAAATAGTTTCTTGGTCAAAGACCCACAACCACTCTCTTAGATTAGGAAAAAAATTTACCATACTTAACTTAAACAGTTGAATAAAATCATTTTTCGAAAATGTGTTTGATCAATTTAAAAAATACTTTCTTAAAAATTCGAAGATAATAACTACTTCTCGGTGATTCTAAATATTCAGTGGCCTGGACAGCTCTACATCTAATCAGTGTATTTCTCTATTGAAAACTCTGGCGATGGAGGGACGTACCATCATATGCACAATTCATCAGCCCAGCGGAATAGCATTTCGAATGATTGATCATCTGTTCGCAATTGCAGAGGGCTCCTGCATATATGCAGGTAGAACAGATAATTTGGTTCCCTTTCTAGCGGAGAATGGTTTATACTGTCCACAATCGTACAATCCTTGCGATTTTCGTAAGTTTTACTACAGAAGTTATTAACCCATTAATTAATTAATAATCTCACATTCTTAATAGTTATGGAAATAGGAACAAACGATTATGGTCCAAATAATCAACGGCTTATTGAGAAAATACAAAACGGTCGTAATACTGGATATCGATTGGCCAATCATTCTTTATCCTTTTCGACAGCAGATGCAAAGTCAACAACTAGTACTAATGTGCCATTGAAACCCGTTGAAGAATGGACATCCCGCGTCTCCCACACGTACACACATACCAAAGAGCAACAGTATCAATCTTGTACTGATAGTAAATTATCCAAACCGAGGAAATCGAGAATGTCAATCGATACCGGACATCTTTGTAAACGTGACAATGTTTATGCTACACCGTTTTACCGTCAATTAGCGGTTTTGTTAAGACGTACTTTTCTGCTTCTTTGGCGTGATAATTCACTTACAACTCTGCGATTCAGTATTCATTTCGGCGTAGCGCTGCTTATCGGCTTCCTTTACTATGACATTGGAAATGATGCAGCGAATGCAATGAATATTTTTCGTTATGCTTTCTATACAATAATGTTCATCATGTTCTGTGCCTTCTCTTCGATCCTAACGAAATGTAAAGAGCAACGTACATATGTATATTTAAATAAAAACTCATTATATTTCAAATTTTCAGTTCCTCTAGAGTTTCCCATAGTTTCTCGAGAACATTTCAATCGTTGGTATTCACTTCGAGCATATTATATTGCGATTACTTTGGCCGATATACCAATACAAATTATATGCACGAGTCTCTTCATATTTCCCACGTACTATCTGACTGGACAACCTATGGATTTAACGCGATTCGCTTTGTACTTCACGATAGTGTTCCTTACAGCTCTTGTAGGACAAAGCATTGGACTTAGTGTGGGCTCTGCTCTTAGTGTTCATGTAAGATTGTATACATACATACACACATATGTTCAAATTAACTTTAATATTTTTTTCTTATTTTCAGTATGGTGCCATTTTTGGTCCATTTTTTATTTGCCCCTTCTTGGCGTTTTCTGGATTTTTCCTTCAAAGAAAAGACTCTCCTTTCTATTTAAAATGGATGTTCGACATTTCGTTCCTCAAGTACGCTTTGGATGGCTCAATGTTGTCGCTTTTCGGTTACGGTCGGGAAAAATTGGAGTGTAAAGAAATGTACTGCCATCACTCCCATCCTGCGTTCTTCCTTAGGGACATGGATTTGGCCAATGCAAATTATAAACTGGCTGCCATATTTTTGTTATCGATATTTATCATACTAAGAATTCTCGCATTTTATATTATGTCGTTCAGGTTGAGATTATTCAGATGAAATATGTTGTATGTATTATAAGCAAGCATTTTGTATCATATAATTAACTTACATCCCTGTATACATACTATGAAATTTTACTAAAATGGAGAATAGCTTAAAATAAGCACCTAGTACACAGCAACTATGAATATACCAGAGCAATACATACAAATGTGATGTGTAATGTATTTACCAGAGAATTAATTTTAAGCATTTAAGTTATTAAGAATAACTAAACGGAAACCGATTTACAGTTTCATAGTTAACCTCAGAGATAATGAAATGTTAGCTCAAAATTGTGAGAGCGTAAGAAGTGAAATTCTAAAAAATATTGAAGAGTTCTCAACTTTGACCTCGACAATCACTTTTTAAGTAATAGGGAAGTTTAAGAAAGTATTTCGATTTGCTTTTTTGTTTTGGCAATACATAGATGCACCATTAAAATCGTCTAAGTTTTTCTATAAGGAATATTCGATGTTCATATATTTCTTGCGATAAAATTCAAATAACACCATTCACATGTACTATTGCCATGAAATTGAATTAAATACATGTTATTTTGTTTTTGTTTTATTTTGATTATTGAAGATTATTTAACGTTTAGAGCATTACTATGTTTCAAAATAAAATTAAAAATAAAATTTCCAAATTTCATATTTACTTATCCACTCAAGTATTTAAAACATTAATATAATAAAGGTATTTTGAGCTAAAAAATGGCTTTAAATAATTTAAGGGCTCTATTTAATAAATATTAATAACAATGGTTAAAAATATATGTGTTTATTTAAGTTTGCGTTTATATATTGAATTTAGTAAGTTCATACCATTCCTTTGGAGACTCACATATTTTTTGTAAAGCTTGTACATGAAATAGTCGTTAATTCAGAAAATTTTTCATCTCACCAAATTTGACGAGAGTTACTGAAAGCAAATACATTTCCCAAATTTGTAATACAGAACTTTATTGTCGCCTTAAAATTTCATACTGTTAGTATAGATTTTTGGATAAATACTCAATGGTAATTATGATGAAGTTTCCATATAACAAATGTGGTGTGTCAGTAACGTACGAGCTAAAAGTAGCCTATTTCTGATCAATTTGTTTCAATAATATCGTCCGTGGATATTACTTTCTGGGAAGGTTTACAAACAAATTCAAACTACTAAAATAATAAATAAAAATATTTTTAACATTTGCCTCTTCGATACATTTCTGTTTAACTCCCACAATTGATCATAAAATCATAACACGCATGAGAAAGTATTACAATATACACGACATCGACCTGGGAAAAAAATCTTCCATTTATTCGGCCTACACATGGTGTGAAAGTTAGTTTAGTCCCATTCTTTTGTATCAACTGTTAGAACTTCCCTATATCAAAAATTGTATAAAAGTTTTATCAATATAATGTATTTGGATGGACAAAATAAAATAAAATCAAAAGCCGTTTGACACGGAAAACCACATTTATTATGATATGATTATTAATCCGAATATTTTCACTAATAGATAATCCATAACAAATGTACTTTAAAAAGGTATATAGATCCTTTCCAATCACTTTCCAAAAAAGTATTTTCCATTTTTAATTTTTTACCAATTTAAAACAAAAGAAATTTTAAATAAATATTGTACTACATGTTTACTTTCTTGTCCTTGTTGAATACTAAAAATTATAAAGCAATCGCGATAACTATAGAGATACACATATGCTATTTTAAAGCAAAACCTTTGTGGGAGAAAGTTGAATAATTGCCTTCAACCACATTCTGGAAAGATATAAAATTATTAAAAATCCTTCTCCACTCGGCAAAAGGTATTTAATACATATCAGTGGTTTCTCGTGGTCCATGAATACAGCGCCGTGGACTATGAATTAAAATCCTGCCCAGACAAAATATAATATTTATAAACCTTGTTGCCCCTGCAGGACACTTTGAACCTCGCTGTCTACTTCAAACGCCCCAAATGGCACTAGAACTTTTATTTAAGCACTTGCATCTCATTCAGGCGTTTTTCATCATACAAAATTTGCACATTGGAAAGAAATTCTCATTTGAAATTAATTGGCCCCGCCATAACTATATTGATTTATAGCAGTTCATATATTGCAAATACAATATATGTGTATACAGGAGAATCGTCTTAATTGCTGTAAGCTTCAAGTCACAGAAAGAGCGATCAATGTGCGAATGATCGCCTTTGTACTCACGGTTTTCACTCTTTGAAACTTTCATGTTATCACTAAATAAATCGGCGAGCAACAAGTGTGAGCGGCTGCATATTTCCAAACGGCCATGGAGCTCCAAGCTAACAACGCGATTAGAAGGCAATCAGTCGAAGTCGGTAAATTCACATGACAAATGTTCACGAGTGTACGCGGAAACGGCAGGTCAATATGGGTTCATATTAGCTGAATAATGAAATAAAGAAATGTTTATACTACATATATTTATATTGTAAAAAACAAGAAAGCGCTTGTGTAATAAAGTGGTCAAGTTCATAAATGGCAGCGTGGAATGAATATTAATTGATTAAGTGTTTCAACGTTTGTTTTGAATTTGCAATAAACATACATACAGACGCGTACTACATGAACCCGCATGCAAGTATATGCTCACAAGTTGTATTTGTGTATATGCAAATCAGAGAATACGAACGCCACCAGTTGGGATAGGCGCCTTTGCATCTTAATAATAATAGCAATTTTATTCATCTATTAATTTTAGTAGTTATATTAATTCAATTTGATTGCCGCGCTTATAAATAAATATATATTACAAAATTCTAATGCGCGGATGTCGAGTGTACGCAGTTAGATATGCGAGTGTACAATATGAGGTGCTGTGAGTGCTGATTGCTAGTTTCAACGTTATTTTCAGCACTTTACTTACAACAAGCCGTGTTTTCAAAGCAAACAGCATCAGAACAGTGACTCAAAATGCTTTGAATTTACATACAAATGCGAAAATCATCATCTTTTTTGTTTTAAACTACTAACAATGAACTAATAATACGAATAAATGAATGTACGTCAATATAAGGATTTCGAAACTAAAATCATTGAGGACAGTTTGTTGTTGATCAAAATTATTTGCTACAAACATGAAATTAGAAAACGTGAATTTTGGTTAATAGGCCACAAAATTCAGTCGTGTACACATGTATTCAAGTGATTCGCCAATTGAAGATTATAAGCGATAGCGCATCATATCAGGATCGATTTAAGGTCATTTGCACTTGTGCTACACAATTATACAAATGTCTCAATGTACACATGTATGTGTATGTATGTATGTATGTATTTGCGACGCTATGGATTCCACTTTATTTTTTCCAGTCATAAAGTAATGGGTCAAGTACAATAATTTAATCACATTTGCACTGACTAACTATTGGACATTTAAGCTACTTATATTGCTCAATATTATTATTATATTGATAAGAGTACGTCTGCTTCTGCTATATTGGCTAAAGCTGAAGGCACATTTGTATACATTTAAATATTTGCATATCTAAATACATACATACATGAGAGCTTTCTTATCAATATAGTAGAAATATAATCTGAATTGAAAGGGCTCCGGAAATTACAGGCTTCTTATTGAGTTTATTTGGCTAATCCACAAAGATATTTAATGGTTTTGTTAAGTGATATACATATTTTAGGACTATTGTACTTTAAGTACAAAGTCATATTAAATTCAAATTGATATTCCTCGTCAGTTTTACAACAGTTATCTGCAGCACACTTTGTAGCAATATAAGTAGCTCTTCCACAAGATGTAAGCCGCTTGTTTGATTGTTACTTTGTTTTCTGCCATGCACTTCGTATTTGATCACTTTCAATTCACGAAATAGAGTTCGCTCTTTGTTGCGGCGGTGCACTGATCCATGAAAGACCAGTTTCTAGTTTGAATTATATCTGGCAAGCTGCGTCTCTTTCTCAAGCGCAATCAAATTTAACAATATATACATATGTATGTATGTAGTAGTTGTACATGCATGCACATATGTATGTATCATTGTATGGCTAAATTGTGCGTTGTGTGTTAGTCTGGTTCGAACTTTCCATGTACGAGTATTAGCCACAATTTATATACAAATATGAAGTGAAGTGAATGTTTTCTAAAACATTTGTTTATCAACAGCTCATTATGTTATGTTTGATTTAAATTGCTTAATTAAATGTGTGAATTAGACTTAAATTGTGGCATCTAGAACTACTAAATCTTAGATGACACTTATAAAACTATACGATCATCCACGTTCATTTAAATAATTACGAGTATAGAGTGAAAGGAGTATGTACTCATGAAATTCCAATAACACCTAAGAATGATTTTCTCTATATTGTGCATATGAGTTGGGAATCACTGGCCATCTATATATATCAGGCCGTTCGTTGTGTGTAAGTTCAAAAGCATATTTTATATCTTCAATTAAAGCTATAATAACATACATAGCAAATTACTTACCAAGCAGGTTAACGAAATTTATGTACTTAAAACACTCAGTTGCTATTTCAATCGTCAGCTTAACTGAGAATCTGCTTGGAGTTAGTGACATTATATCGTTATAGATTAAGTAACTGGATTATTCCAATAAACCGTATAGCGAAAGCGATAACTAAACATGCCTGATAAGGATAACTATGACTCAATGGAGATTGAGACCATTGATAACAGCAGTTCGGCAAATGGCAATCTCTTGGGCCAAGAGAAATTCAAATTACACTTCAGCAATGTTTTCTATACAGCTAAACAAAGTAAGTCATGGGGTAATTATAAAGAAGTGCATAACACACATAGTAATAAGTAAAATAACCCGGTTATGTATTTACGACTACATACATATGTATGTATGATTGCCACTATGTTGGGTGGAAAATGTTATATTTTTTGTATTTTAATAAATATTAAAATATAAATTAATAAATGAAAATTACATGAATCTTTAGCGTACTTATATAATATAACGATTTTATCGCATCACCTAATTCGACATTTTATTTGAAACCAATTCACGAACACTTATCGATACATATATATATATGATATGTATATATCACCACAAAGTAATTTAAACCGTTTTGGTCTTTAAATCGAAGTATATTCATATGATCTTAGTATATGGGAATACGTGGAAAGTACTTTCAAAGCGAATGCATTATATGCATATAGACAATAGTAAAGCTAGCATTAGATATTTTGGGATTCGATATTGTTTTATCTCCATTTGATATGATGGTAACAGAAGAATTAAAGAATTTTTGTATATGTGCACAGACAATAAACTGGTTACGATACTTAATGACATATGTGGAGAATTCCAATCAGGCCGCCTAACCGCAGTTCTGGGGCCTTCGGGTGCGGGGAAGACTTCGATTCTCAATGTGCTATCAGGCTTCAAGTATAATTGAAAATATTCTTACTTACTAACACTACACATAAATTGTTGAAATATTTTTAGGGCGAGCGGTGTGTCTGGCAAAATCACATTTAATGGAAAAGAGCGAAATAGCTTGGCATATCGCAAAGTATCTTGTTACATTCCTCAAAATTTCGCACTGCTCGATTTGCTAACGGTACAGGAGACTATGTGTGACTCGGTAGATCTTAAATTGTCGCCAAAAACCAGCTCTGAAGAAAAAGAAAAAATTGTAAGGGTTCGGGATTTTCAAATACCAAAAAACAACACAAACAACAGTATTCCCACTAATCTCATGTGTTATATGTTTTACATAGATCGATGATATTATTCGGATACTCAATATGGAGAAATGCCGCAACAGATTGGTGCGAAATCTTTCTGGTGGGGAGCGAAAACGTCTATCTATAGCTATAGAATTGGTTACAAATCCTCCGGTTATGTTTTTTGATGAGCCCACAAGTGGCTTGGATAGTGTGTCTAGCTTGCAGATAATCAACTATTTGAAACGATTGGCGCTTGATGGTCGGATAATTGTGTGTGTTATTCATCAACCAAGTTCGAAACTTATGAAACTGTTCGATGATGTTATAGTTATGTCGCGAGGACATGTTGTGTATTCAGGACCAAAAGTGGATATGATTCCGACTTTCGAGGAAGCGGGCTTTGCATTTCCAGAATATTACAACCCAGCCGATTTCGGTGAGTTTCAGAGTCAAAACGTAAATTATTTTCCGGATATCTATGCTTGTACATAGATAACAGTATATTTCTTCTTCAGCTTTAGAAGTCAGCAGTGAAGAGCACAATGAACAGTTATTGAGTTTGATACAGACAAATAAGAACCGTTATTGCGAACAAACCCCACCACCCAATGAAAGCACGACTAATGCAATAAATGAAAATAGTAAGTAATGAAAATAGAAAACCTTAATGTTATCATAAGCAAAATCTATTTGGTTTATTAACCTTCAAATTATCACTGGTATATTGTCATTCTCGTAGCCAAAATTTTGAATCACTCAAATAATCACACCACAATTGATGTGCAGCCATCCAGTGGCACCAAAAGTAGACGATCGACACATGAACGTTGCAGATTCGCAACCATGCGTCCCAAAGCCAAAGTAGGGGTCTGCAGACAAATGGTCATACTCACACGGAGATCTCTGCGCACAATGTCAAGAAACTTGGTAGTTCTTTGTACTTTAAGGCTTAAGATCGGAAATATTTTGTATATTTTTCATCGATTCAGATAGCAGTACAGTTACGTGTGATAGTGCATGTTATAGTTGCAGTTCTTGTGGGGGCAGTATTTTGGGATATCGGCAATGACGGCGCCAGGACTTTAACAAATATCTCCTGTATTTTTTTCATCATAATGTTTATTTTCTTTGGCAACGCAATGCCATCGATATTACTATGTGAGTGGAATTGTTATTGTAACTGTGGTGTTATGAGGTACATGTGTAGGTATGTATACATGTACATAAGTTCCGTAATTCACAGTCTGGTGAATTGCAGGCTGTACTGCGAGTTTAGAGCGTTGTACACACAAATTCATACATATAAATAGATATATTCACTCGAAGTACATATATAAAATTGCATATATTTTTAGGTCCTCAGGACACACCAGTTTTTATACGTGAGTACTTAAACGGTTGGTATTCGCTTAGAGCGTACTATGCTTCAAAACTCACCTCAGATCTTCCGATGCTCTTGATTTGTCCAACTTTATTCACGACGATAATTTACTTTATGACTAGTCAGCCAGATGATATTGTACGATTCGCCATGTGCTGGGTAATTAGTATAATTTTGGCCATTGTGGGTCACTTTATGGGATTAGCGTTTGGGTCGACATTCGAATTACAGGTGAACTATCTTTGAAAAACTGAAAGTGTATAAATCTATAATCATCATATGTTTTTTGTTTGTTTTGTAGATGGCAATCCTTTTAGTACCTGGAATATCGATTCCTTTTATGATTTTTTCCGGTTTTTTTATCCGTATTAATGAGGTGTCATCTATTTTCCGGCCATTGTGTGATATATCCTTCTACCGTTATACCATGGAAGCACTTATTCAAGCAATTTATGGGTATGGTCGTCCCGATTTGCAGTGTCATAGAGAATTTTGTTACCTTAAATCACCAACGAAACTGCTTAAGGAGTTAGATATGCAAGGCGACTTATATGGCCACGATATTTTCGTGCTTTCCATTTGGATTATATTCTTTATGGTGTTATTTTTTATAAGCTTGGTTTTACGTGTTAAACGTGAGCAATAAGTTTATAGAATTTTCGTTTAATTAGCTATTTTTATATTAACGCAATAAAAGAAGTAGTAGAAATATGAGAATAAGTACTAAGTAGGAGAATGAACAAATGTTTTATGTAACATTTTCATATATAAACAATGTAATTGATTTAACTTTTTATGCAAAATAAGGTTAATGATATTTTTCAAACCTTCTCTAGAAGGACATATTTGGATTATTAAAATAGTTCAAAACTAGTAAAATTCAAAAATGTACAAATATATATTTTATCAATTTTTGTTTTGTTTGATTGATTATTTTCTACAACTATTTTTTGATATTAAATTTCCATAATGTAATCACTTTAGAGTCTATTAGAGGATGGTGCTAATGACAAAATCAATTGTGTTGATTAAATTTCAATACCAATATTTAATAAGTTTATAGACTCAGGCGATTTCTATTGTAATATTAAATAAATGATTGTTGTTTAGAAGCAAATTTTTCATATAAGACATACATAAGTACATCATAGCAATTATATTTAACAACTTAAGAGCTCATGGATAATATTTAAAATAATGCAGTAATCTAATTGTTCTTCAGTCACTGGCATACTTTTATATATAGAACGATCATATTATTAACTTTGTGGTATATCCTTACAATAATCCTCTAAACTAATCCTTTAATGCGATTATATAAAACGTACTTTGCCTAGCAAAGAATATTGAGAGAATGGACTCCATCGTTCTAATCTATAGAGATTGATGATATTTCCATGGAATGTGGCTCGTCTTCGTTGCTCTCTGAATCTCTTGGTTGTACCGATTTTTCATTTGATTGCCCGATCACACTCGCTGCCGCCGCGCTTGTACTTGGTCCAATCTCATTTGCACTGTTTGAAGCAGCCAACTCGCTTTCGTTTAAACTCATATCGGCTGTAGTTGATGCCAAATGTAAATTTGTTATACTTTCAGCATCGGTTGTCGCGGATTTTGTTGGCACTTTCATATCCGATTGACAGGACAACACATAGTCACTACATAGGTATTCACTTAATTCCATTTCAATGTCATCATCTGATGAGGTATCCGCTGCTATAACGTTTGCATTCGCAGAATTATTCACTTCACTGTCGCTGTTTCCCGTTTTCCCACTACGTTTATTTTCAATGGTTTTCAGCAATGCTTTTGCCTCAGATTTCCGCTACAAATTCACGGGTTTGTAAGCAGAAACAAATGTAAAATTCAAAAATTAGTATTAAATTGTGGTATAAATACCTCATCGGATTCGAGACATTTATAAGCATAATGTGATGCCTTGTCAAATTGGCCTTTTCCTTCGTAATAGTTCGCCAATGTCATGAAACCATGGTATAAACTTTGTTTGTCTGTTGCTGCTCTCTCGTCATCGCAATACATTATATAACACTGAACAGCATCTTCGATCTCTCCCCTTTTTTCATGTAGACCAGCTAATTTGCACATAGCAACTCCTTCTATGTCGCCCACATCGCAAGCTTTCCAATAACACTTGATAGCATTTTCGAATTTTTCTAGTTTTTCGTACGTTTCTCCTAAAGCCACAAGCATTCTGCTATCATATGGACGTAATTGGTGTGCAATTTTGAAATAATACAAACTGTAGTAATGCATTTTGAGGATTTCATATGATTGACCCAAGCCATACCAGGCGCGGTAGTCTCGCTTATTTACTTCTAAATAAGGGGATATTAATTATTCAAAGATTTTCAGAGAAAACATTGTTAACTTACCCACCGCCTTACGATAACTTTGTATAGCGGCATTTGTATTTTTCAGTTCCATAAACTCGTGACCCATTAATGTCCACGCTGACAAATACTTCGGATTTAATTTAAGCGCGCGCTGAAAGTAGACAATGGCCATTTGATGGTCTGATCGAATGCTATAATAGTTGCCTAAAAATATAAAAATTAAATATTGTTAAGACTATCAGTATTGTTAATTTACCAACAACGCAGCAGGTTTCTGGACAGTACTTATTAATACTAACTGCCTTATGCGCTAGCTGTGCCATTTCCGTCTTCAATTCCTTTACAAAAAGCAAATTCGAGTATGTATCCATGTTTTCCAAGCGGTATGGATCGACTTCCTGTAGCGTTTGGAAAATTTCAATTGCTCTGTCCACATCTTTTGAATAAAAAGTAAGGTTAATGGAAAGAAATATAAATATATTATATTGAGAATTTTAATGTAAAATCTGCAGTATAATCAAATTTATATTACAGAATAAAAAAAAAAGATATGAACCAACCTCTTTTGTTGTGATATGCCTGAGCCATTTGGGAGGTAACATATACACTTTTACGAAATCCTGCATGTTGGAGATCTTCGTATGCTTTTAAACCTTCGTCATTCAAGTACATTTCAATGTAGCTATGTGCAACAAAAAAGTGACGCATCCAATGTCCTCCAAAATTTAAAGACAGCATCTTTTCTTTTTCCAGTATGAGCGATGCTAGCTCAACATAAGCTGCCCATAACATTGGTGCTAGTCGGATTGCATGTACCAACATTTGTATTGCCACTTTATTAAGATTCAATGATTTTAATACCACCCCATAAAGATATATTCCATAACCATCGAGGCGACCATGCGAATATTCCGAACGAAGAACTGCCAACAGTTCTGTCATATCTCGTACGTGTCCTACATCATTCAAATTCGAACGATCTGTTGTAGAGTCCAAACGTTTTTTTTCTTTTGCCAAGAAGGTGGCATAAAGATGAAGGAAACGTGGAACAGACGATTCACAATTTCGCACAAAGTATGCAGCTCGATCATACTCACGCACATCAAAATAACTCTTAGCGAGAAAATAATTATCATATTCAGCTTGTGATATGCCCTCCAGAAATTGACAACCTTCCTCATTATCAGACGGTATGTTTTGTTTGCAACGATTTGGAACATCTCCATCACATTCGACATCACTAAGGCCATGGCTCATTTCAGCGAGCCACTTAGCGCTTTGAATTAGCCCCCGTTTTTGACATTCGACAATACCTCGACGAAGTTCTCGCTTTACGTCGGGCAATGGGATGTTAAATAAATCCTCCTCCATGTTAATCACAGCTTACAATAAATTTACTATATTATTAATACTTTTGCGAATTCTCGTTTGACTTCGAAATTGCCGCTCTTTCTTAAAATGTTAGAAATGCCAAATTCATAAATCAATGCTCTTCAAAAGAGAACCATACAATTTGACTGTCAACAGAGTTGCCATTTCTTGATTTTAGATAGTTATTTGTGGTGCCAATACAGTTCTATTTAATATTACAAATAGGTGTAATTAATTGTAATTAAAACAAAATTATTTATACACAAATTGTAATAAGAAAGTATTCAATAAGCGTCGAATCTTGCTGCCATCAGAGTTAATTATCACTGGTTGATACCTTGCAGAGAATGTAGAATTCTGCATAAAAACTATTTGGGTAGTTCTGAAAAGTGCTCCCAAGTTTCTAATATTTTAGTAGTCGTTTTGCAGAGAATGTAAAATATATGTAAATACATTCTCTGCGTTTTGTAAATACCAATGTAATTATTACAGTAATTTATTTTCAGGTAATGTATATAAATTGTAACATAGGAGTAATTACTAGTATTTGCACGAAAAACTGGAATTCTTAAAAATTTGTTTTTTAAAGAAGTGAAAATATTCTCTAAATATGCGCAAATAAAACGGCGTCATGTTTCAATGTCGAGTGCATCATTATACCTGAACAATGATTTCTGAGCTGATAAGAAAACAAAGCAACTGAATACATTTTGCTATTTTGTACTTCGGCACTGAAATTTATAACTTCGCAAGTGTAACTTGAAACCATAAAGCAGAAAATTGCGTGTATTCAGTCTTAATTCCTGGGCAGATTTACAAATTTATAAAACGATGAAGGTATCCTCATTTTGGATCTATGTGCTTCTAATCTCTATAAAGGAAGTCGTTTACGCCGCGTCATATTTTAAACCAAAAAATATATCCCCAGTAATATTTGGTAAGTTTCTCCAATTCATTAATACTAAATACTATGGAAATGCCCATTTAAATGGCTATGTAACAAATTTATATACGTTATGTTGCAGTTCCAGGTGATGGCGGAAGTCAACTTGAAGCTAAACTCAATAAATCGAGCGCACCTATCTATTGCTCAAAGAAATCTGATTGGTACAGCTTGTGGTTGAATCTTGAGTTGTTGGTAATACCGCCTATTTATTGTTGGGTGGAAAATGTCAAACTATATTATGACGAAGTAACGCGAACCACACACAATTCACCAGGAGTTGAGATACGGGTTCCCGGTTGGGGTGATCCTGAAGTTGTCGAATGGATAGATCCAACACATAATAAAGCTGGGGCCTACTTTAAAGATATTGCAAATATGCTAGTAGATTTAGGATATGAACGAAAAAAGAATATACATGGAGCACCGTATGACTTTCGAAAAGGACCAAGTATGTCTTTATAACACAATTATAATTATTAATAATTCATTTATTTATTTTCCATCTAGGTGAACATCGTCAATTTTTCATTGATTTAAAAAAACTTGTTGAGGATTCATATGAACGAAACTTAAAATCACCCGTAACTTTCATAACCCACAGCATGGGTAGTCCAATGACATTAGTATTTCTCCACCAACAGACAACGGAATGGCGAAATAAATACGTAAAACGGCAGATAAGTTTAGCCGGAGCATGGGCGGGTAGTATGAAAGCGCTTAAAGTATTTGCAATGGGTAAGTGATAAAAATATTATTTTTCATATTTGCATTCAAAATCTAAATACTACAGATTCGCAGATAATTAATTCGAAATATTTTTTTAGGTGATGATTTGGACTCTTTTCTTCTCAGTGGAAAAATTTTGAAAGAAGAACAAATTACTAATCCCTCTACCGCATGGTTGCTACCCTCACCTCTGTTTTGGGCACCTTCGGAGGTCTTGGTAGAAACACCATCACGTGTTTATAAAATGTCACAAATGAAACAATATTTTGATGACATTGATTATTCCGTTGGTTGGCAGATGCGAAAGGACAATATGCAATTTACATTAAATTTTAGTCCGCCAGAAATAGAGCTACATTGTCTTTTCGGTGACGGTTTGGACACTGTTGAACGGTATGCTCATAGATTTCTTGATGCCTTATTATCTTATATTATATTTACATATTACTTTACTTTCGGTTTAGTTTACAATACAAAAAAGATGCAATCGTTGATGAAACGCCAAAGTTGATAATGGGAAAGGGCGATGGAACAGTAAATCAACGCTCTTTACGTGCTTGTCATGCATGGATTGGCCGACAAAACGCCAATATTACGAACGTAGCTTTAAACAAGGTTGATCATATGGGTGTACTTGCACACCCAGATGTATTGAATTACATAAAAAATATTGTGCAGACGTAAATTCTTCAACATACATGTATAAAAACCATAAACATACATATGTACATATACACAACATACAACATACATATATGTTGAACTCAATATTTTTTTATACTTACATTGATTTCTACATATCTTACATGGACTCGTGAATTGTTAAATACGTTTTTTCGAAATCTAATTTACATTGACTTTCAATGGTTTTATCTTAAGAAAATTTTATGTTCTGTAACTAATAAATATGACATAAGCTACTTGAGTAACTGTGTGCAATGAAATAAAGAATGCCTGACTGATATACACATATGATTTGTTGCTATATTGATTTTAGTGTAATCCAACCATTTGCGTAACTTAATTACACACATGCAAACCAACGATATTTTTTACATCATTAAGTGAGTCAATAGTATTTTTGAATCAAGATAAATAATACGTAAACAGATTGTAGGTTATTCGAGAATTGATCACCTCTTCTCAACTTCGGGTTACATCGAAATACTGGAAAGTTACAAATCTTGTACTGGGGTTGTTTATTCACATAGTCCGAGTTTGGAGACTCAAGAGTGCTGCATACTCACTTTAATATATGTAATTGCAAACATAATTTAAAGAGAATACAATTTGTTTTTGCTTTTGGTTTAATAAAATTTCTTACGAAATTAAGTAAACATTTATTTTCATTTTATTTAATACAGTGGAAATGGTCCCTATCATTGGCTTAGTATAAATACAAAATAGTATAATTCTCACAATTATGTATATAAAGTGTTCAATACATTGTTACTGAAGCTTTATAGTTTATTTATTCTACAGTTTCTTCAAGCAGCCGTTATGAGTGAAAGACAGTAAAACTTCTGGATGAGCTTCGAACGCTTCAAAGCCAAGTTACTGCAATGCACTGTCTCGAAATTTCCAACTGTATTTCGATTGAATAATGCTGTTTAATCAACATTTATTTATTAATATTGTTAATATCAAAGTGTATTCAACAAAGTGAACTAAGTATTTGACACACCCGCTTTTGACAATAAAATAGTAAACTATACATGTATTTGTTTACATTAACCCGTCTTTTTTAACTTTAACAATATAATATATATTGATAAAATTGTTTGCAATTTGTCAGGAGCAGAAAACCTTAGTAAATTGCTTCCATGAGTTGTTTTGCCTAAGCAGAAAGTATTCGGCATTTTCTTTTATTCATTTAAAAAATATTTTTTTTTGGTTTGAAATTTGTTTACTTTTGAATTTCAAAATTTGAATTTTTGAATAAATGTATGGGTTAAATCAATGGCAACAAACATGTCACATTCGTGTAAAAAATTGTGATATGTCATATACCTGGTTCACTTTGTTGAATACACTTTGGTTAATATAAACATTCTCAGAATATGACAATGAATTCAATGCTATTAGCAATCAAAGCCACAGGCGGTGTTGAAAATGTTTCAAGTTTTTTCCATTTATAATTTATAAACATCATAATTTATAACAGAAAATACTTAAACTTTAATTATTAAAAATTCATAACAATTTCGATTAAAAAATTGTTACAATTTCTTTTGATTCGATTTGACTAATGTTATCACTCTCTTGAAAGACGTTGTTGTAAATATTTTGGATTTAAAAAAAAAAAATTAACAAAATTCTGTTTTCTTATATACTGAGCTTAAGAACACAATGTCCTGATTCTATGTACAATTCACATACATAATACTATTTAAAAAATAAGAAAGTAACTATAATTTCTCTACAAGTACATATCACAGTTCTTTTACAGAGGCATTTTTCGAAAACAAAAAATACATAATTTCAAGTTTTGAAATTCAACATTTTTTCATTCTAAAATGAAATTTCAAACTGTCTTAGTATTATTCAAACGTTTTGTATAAATGTCTAGACATTAGTATATGTGTGTATATATGTATAGATATTTTTTGCCGGTGGGCTATATTCTTTTTCCAGCGGGATTTTATTTTAATAAGTAAATTTATAATTAATCGAAAATAATTTACGTTACGTATTGAATATAATATATAATGTTTTTTTTTTTTGAAAAAGAAATGAAAACTATATGTAACCATATAATTAAACTAGTTTTTGTTCTTAAATGATTTTACATTGATATAATAACAATAACTTAAGATAGTGTCGGAAATTCCATTTCAATAAAAAAAAAATTGAAATCATTGTACTTTTACTAGAACAAAACGAGTACCTGAAGTGTGCGTATACACATACATACCCTTAATATTTGTATCAAATCAAGTTAAGTATAAGACATTAATATACATATAAAAAGCTTAAATCTGTCATCCCCTCCCCTTAATATTGATCGTTTTACCAATCCGTTTCAGCAGACGGTCACAAACTGGTAGTTGCCATGAAACCTTGCCGACGCTTCAGAATACGTGTCTTGTGCAACTCTCCCTTGTGACAGGGTATCACGGTGCCCTGATTGATGGCCAAGTTACGACTGCTGCCATAACCACTGCTCCCGATCAGCGTTCCCAGCATTTTGCTTACAGAAAATTTACGAATTTGTTTTTGTGGACGCGCCCGTGAGTCGAGAATCAACTTTTCAAAGGCCTTCGATAATATGGGGGTGTACTCGGCGACGGACACTTCACAAAAACCTATGGAATGTGCAGCGGCCAAAGCAGCGCCTTCTTTTTCCGGTATCTGAAATTATACATATATGCACTATATAAGATGATTGAAAACCGAAGACATTCATTTAATAACACTTGTATCTCTTTACATATAACCATCGAATATATTCTTATATGCTTACAACTTCCAAAAGCCTCCACATACCAAACCAAAATGATTTACATTCTTCCGCTGGACCATAATTCATCAGTGTGAAGTATAAATAAAATTGGTCGGCATACAACCAATATTTTGCATTAGGTGCCAAAATTAGGTGAAAATGGATTTACTATATATGTATATATTGTGTAAGAAAATTTGAATCATAAAATATTTAGTATTTCCCGTAGACACAATAAGGTGAAAGTATAAATTTCGGATATTAAGCATTATTATCCTAATGAAACTGGGTACGCGTCTTCTATCTTTAGATACTTATTAGCTTAGTATATACTCTATACAAATGCTAGTGTAGGTAAACTCACCTCCCGCAAATGATCCAAATCAGCTTTATTGCCTATTAGGTAGGCCGATGGCCCATTTTGTAGCGCTTTAATTTCACCCAAAGATTTGGTCGCGTAGTTTAAACTTTGGCGCTCCGTTATGTTGTAGACGACCATACAAGCATCGGCCCACAGAACCTGCAGATGTCAAAAAGAAAATATTGCTCCATAATAAGTGTACAATTAAGCATTCAGAAATTAAAAATCAAAATACATGCATTCACACATACATACAAACATATATACATAAAGATATGCACGTACTTAGGTACAATTTAAAAATGTCGTGTTTACATTAAAATAAATAATATATTTACTTGTTCCATTGGAAAATCATCCTCGCTTCCGGCATACACATCAACGATTTCAACTTCCGTCAGACCGCCATCCAGAGTGATCGTTTTATTATATAAAAGATCTGTGTTTGAGCGATATTCGCCAATGAATCGGCCTGTCAGATAACGCACTGTCAACGCTGTAAAGATAAAATCAACAGAATCATCAGAATTGCTATTCTCCCGTGATGAAATTGATTTATTTTTATTTTGGTTTGGCCATTTATCACTCATTATGTTTTGTTTGTATTTTTGTTTCTATTTCGAAAATCAAAATATAATAATTTTCATTCGTCAATCTTTGCGAGATGCATTATTTGAGTTTACAAAACGATCGGAAATTTTAGTGACACACGAAAATAATTTCGTTTACATAGACACACGCATACACACATACACCCATATACACATGATTTAAGATTCGATGAGCTAATGAAACTTCTTGGAAGACTTTATCTTTACCATATCCCACTCCGTAATGGTAGTTATCCACTCCGTTTGCAATCGAATGACTGTTTTATTCTAAGTGCATAACATAACTGTCACTCATACGCCCTGTTGCCCCCATCAACGCTTTTCGCAAATACATAAATGTACCTGCTACATGACAATGCTCATATGTCAGCAACAGTTGTGTCATAATTTTCAACTGTAATCGGTAACATCACATTTATTTACAGCATCAGCAGCAAGCATACATTGCTGGAATTTTGTAGGGATATGTGTACACACATATATTACGCCCCAATTCCAATCCATTGTTACATTGGTAGTATATTTGGTCCACATACAAGGATATTTTTATTCCGAGAATATGCGCTAGTGTAAGGTAGGTGGTGACATTGATCCCAGAAAATGAAAGCAAGGCTGTTGACAAGGCAATCATGCAATATATCTCCTTTCGTACATACTACACATGTGGATATGCGAACAGAAATGATTGTAGCAAGGAATTGTACATACGTACATATGTATTTGTTGGTAAGCATTTTGAAACAAATTTTCAGTTCTATACTTGCCTACATTTAACAAAAATAAAAATGATGTTAAGAAAGTAAGCTCCCGAAGATACTGAAGGAAGTGGCATGAAGTAATGTGGAGTGGGAATAAAGGTCCTGTCCTTGGACATCACTATTGGAGTAGGGAGCTTTGAGTACTCTGTGATCTATGCGCACTGTGATCTATGCGCACTTTTCAGGCAAGCATGCAATGACTAGGAAGTTATGTGTATGTATATATGTACAAATAAACGAATAAACGGTCGTATATATTGGTACATGTACGATTATTCATCCTAATTGAATAAGAGAATAAGATAATTAAAAATTACAATTTTCAGTTTAGAGATAACAGTCTTGGATTTTTTTAGTAAACGAAAGTAACTAAGGATTAATTGTATTAAAATTGCTGACGTATTACGTTCAAGTTGACGCATCTCTTCCGTTCACTCTCAACTATTTATGAGTTATTAATTTAGGATTTAACCCATATATCGCCGACAGTAATGGCGGTTTCTTGACACTCACTGACAAGTTCAAGTCTGTTTACATGACTGCTTAATGCATTTGTTGAGTTCTTTGCATTTTATTCATATTCATAATGTGTATAAATATTGTTAAGTGGTGTATGGTCATTTAGGTAACCGACCTGATTTCCCTACATCGGCGTTTCCAATAACAGCGAGGCGCACTCGCGGGACATCCTCCGCTCTCATTATGGCTGTTCAACTGAAAAGACAATGGAAAATTTCGTTCACAAATACATAAATACAAATGGATGTTTAATATAAATAAAACATAATTATTAGATAATTGGATGCAAAGTATGCAGAAATAAGAATGTATATGTATGTATGTACGATAGGATATTTATCATTTAACTTGTAAGAGATTATACACCCAGTTGCAGCTCCCAGCATATTCAATGCTTATCAAAGTAGAAATTAAAATTAAAAAGTTATCTTATGCCTTTAAGCATATGCAGAATGCTCTCGGTAAAAGAGCAGTCGATAAATCTTGGTTAAGAATTCAGTTCAGTTGTCTAAAGTTGGAAGTTAAAGATATCTGAACTCTTCGAAAGATGAGAGAGTCGCTGTCAACCAAAATACATCCTCAAATACCTCGATCAATGGAACTGTCCGTATTTTTACGGTTGATTTTGCAGATATACATATGTGTATTTCAATCTTAAAGTGATGACATACAGTTATCCATATAAATAGTCAAAAAGAACTTGAACGGACGCATGGCAAATATAATATGGCAAATTGATTTAATTTCAGCGCTTTCTTAAACAATGTGTAGCAGAAGATAGGATTCCCGAAGATAAGATAGTGGGCACTTGAAGCTTGCTGCTTATGGCAACGACAAGGAATTTGTTAGGAATTTTTATAACTCTATTGTTGTTTATTTAATGAGTGTGTAAACACAACTGTGTGCATACATATAATAGAGTCTGTAGGAAAACTGAGGTGGACGCTCTTATTTGTTCCGAGATTAGCGAAATTCGAACAAGTAAAAGGAGTTTTTTATAGAAGTTGTATTGAACTTAAATTGAAAACATTCAGATAATTATATATTTGAAATTTTTTATGTTAATAAGTTCATGCATACGAAGAAACGTATTGAAACTGAATACAGACAATAGCTTTAGAGTCGTACATATATCGACTAATGTGAATGTAGTAGGATCACCCTAATAATCTTCATATAGAAAACGAATTCTATTCTATTACTTATTTAAACTTTTGAAAAAATTCAATTGACAAATGTGCAAATACGTCTAAGTTCTAATGAATCGCTGTGATCGTCGTGTCGACACTCTTCAGATCTTTTGGCCGTCGTCGATTGCTCCAGCTGACGTGGTTGCTGCCAAACCGACGGCGCCATGCTGGCCGCTGATCTTTTTAAAAATAGCGAAGGAATGTTGGCATTTCGGAATTCGTTTTGTTGTTACAGCAACAATGAATACAAACCAATATTAATACAAAAGTATGTATGTATGTATGTACATTAGTATTAAGCATTAAATTTTCGATCGATTCGATTCAGTTTAACAATGAAAGTGCGAGTAAGTATATACATACATACATATGTACAACAAATTATATTGGGAAAAAGTTGAGAAATTTGCGCATAATAAACCATTAAGTTATTTAATTTTCTTCCAGTGTGATTTTTAGTAATTCATATGTTCGATATGCAAATAGGTCAATAGCTTTAACAAATTGTTCAGAAAGATAGAGCGCATTTAATTTGAATTTGAGCAAATGTAACGTATTTATTTTAATGTGAGCACCGTATTCATTGTTGTAATATATCTTTTATACTTAGAACATTTACTTCTGTACCATTACCAGCTACACATTTCAAGATTTATTTTTGAATTCGCATAAATAGTTGCACGCTTGTGATTAGGAAATTCTTGCGGACAGAGTTGTGCGAAACAACATGACAATCACTTTTAATGCAATTACAATCGTAATCAAGTTATTTATCTGCTGCGCGCACGTGTGTTCTTACAACCTCATAACCGTCACAAATAAGGCTGAGCTGAAATGGTGACTGCCCAGCGTGCGCCATGCAACAAGTGGCATGTGGCAAGAAGCGTGTGGCGATCCTGTACAACAGCAGCACGCGCAATAAGATACTTTTAGGTAAAACACACGAACATTTGTACATTTGTATGTACATATGTAGCAATGTATGCCTAGATGTATGTATTTTACATACACATATACATAAGTATGTCAAACAATGCCTCAACGCTGTACATATGACAATTTACGAGGATTGATTACGAGGATATTACCAATAACGTAAATGTCGAAATAAAGTCTAATTGCTTTATTTAAGATTATATGCTAGATTTTATGTTGTATTAAATACGCGATAATACTATTTTTGTAGGAAGTCATGTATGTGAAATTTAGAAGCAAACGAAACTAAGGTTATATGGACACATGGATATCATGATTTCATATTATTCATATTATCATGATTTTAAAACTGAAAATATAAATAATATAAACAATGGCTTACCTTTAATACGAATTTATAGACAGAATTGCAGTGCTTCCACCGAGTCCGAGCTTATGTTTTATTCACTATATCACTGGAGTTTACGGGGTTTTTAAATCTCTGTGTTTGTCAACAGTTAATCCGTTTCCGTCTGATAACAGGCTATAATATTGTTGCTCTATTCCATTTTTCCACCACAAAAACTTTACTCAAATAAATAAGTTATTTTTTTATTTTTTATTTTTTATTCCAGTAATCCCTCGGGTATTGAACAACGAGGTTTGATAAAAATATTTAACTCGAGTTACTGTGTTAGACGTTCTTCCGGCAATTACTTTCACTTTACAATTGAAAGTTCCGAAAAACACACAAATGTATGGTCTTAAGTATTAATTATATATTTTATGCAAAATATCAATCGAACGGCTACGACAAAGGTAGTCTGAATAGCGTTTTCTTACAAAGGTTTACGCTGTGATTTTACAAAAGAAACTGCGTGCATGCATTAACTTATCTTGTTGATATAATTTTTTATTATCTATTTATTTTACGATAATATATACGTATATTTTATCTTCCGTTTCTTTGATTCAAAAAGAACCTATTCCGACGATATCTCATATAAAACTGACAAGCTACCGGCATACGGCGCGCTAAATATACACAACATTTTGGGGGAAATTCGCGAAGATATTTTCTCTTGAGACCACACTCTCGCCATTGCTGTTTCTACAAGTTCATATGCATGTATCCCAGCCAACCAATGGAGCTCATAAGGTGCATAATACTCATTCCCTTTGCAGTGTGTGCAAGCTCCTAAGAAGCATTGGCAAATTATCCAAAAGACACACAAATAATCAGAGAAAAGTGTGAAAAGTGTTGTTTTACTCCTAAAATGAGTGATGTTATGGTCCCAACTGCTTCCACTCTCCTACAACTTTTATTTTAAAAATCCTGTACTATTTATACATATGTATATGTATAATATGTGATGATGATATATGACAAATACAGCATCCTATCAGAGTGATTTATCTCTCGGTATAATATATATATATATGTATATATATACCCTTGGCCGATTCCCCGAATACTTTCAAAAAATAAAAAATATTTTTTTTATAATTTATATATATTTCTTTATTTATTAGTTTTGGTATCGCTCTTCTTTACATCTACCATAGTACTGTACATTTACGTTTCGTTCCACGCTCTCCAAGCGCAGGCGCATTTCTATGTATAAACAAATGTATTTGAAATGTTTTGAATTCTCCATTTGAACTATTAAAGTGTGTACTGCGTGTAGATCGAAAACAATGATTAACTCAAAACTGCTCATTTCCTGGGCCAAGCGTTAGAAAGCAATTCATTCATACTTACATGAACTTTAATAAATATTCAAAAGGTTGGAGAAGAGGTGTGATTATCTTTAAAGCAATTATAAAATAGCTGTTTTCCATAAAATAATCAAATAAAGCATATAACATCTTTGATTACTTATATTTATACTAAAAACTTATGTTCTTGAAATAAATAGAGAGTCGAGTAACGAGCACTCGCAGCTGCTTGCTGAACAAAATTTCAAAACCTCTCAAGTACGCATTTGAGAGTCGAGAACGGAACGTGTGCAGTGGCTTGAAGAACAAAATATTGGTAATATACAAGCTCATTCTAGGGCGTCGAACTCTGAGCGTTCCCAACGCCTTCATAATCAGAGAGAAAGATAACGAACGCCAAAGACTAAATGTCGTAATTAAGTTTTAGCTCATTACAAATAAAATATAATTTCATGTGGAAATTTTCATCATTTTACTCTATTTAAATGAACCAACGCAAGAAACGGAAAAGTACATACATATGTATGGGAGAGTGTGTATAAGTGTGTAAAAACTTATAATTTTTGAAATACAGTGGAACTTCTCTAACTCGAATCACCATAATCCACAAAAAAACTTCGAGTTAGAGAGCCTTCGAGTTATAGAAATTTTCATTAAAATATAAATTTTTCAAAAACCTGTAAAATATAGATTTATATACAGTTTTATTTATTTACTTCGAATAAAGTTTTATTTAAATACGTTAAAACATGTATTTTGTAATTTTGTTTTTTGCAGTTTGGCTCTTCCTATTACCAATTCAAGAGTTCGAGTCAAGGAGAACTTCGAATTAAGGAAGTTTCAGTTATGTAAGGAAATTTGTATGAAATTTGATTTCTAAACGCTATTGCCAATTCAAAAGTTCGGGTTATGGAGATCTTCGAGCTATAGAAAGTAAAGAAAGTTAAAATTTGTACTTTATAAATAACAAACCGTTAACAAGCATGGCATGTATGTATGTATGCAAATGGACATTTAGTATCCTACATGAGTATATTTTATCATAGTCATGCGATGCTTTCTCATAGAGAATGAATGAGCAAACCAAAAATCACAGTTTGAAAAGCACAGTAAAATCATAAGAAAAGTTGTTGTCACCACTATAGACAATAAAGCTCACAGTGTACAATAAGGAAAGAGATTTATGACGCAAATATTCCACTGACTAAAACAGAGTACATATAATACTTTATATATATTATTAAATATATATATAAATATTAAATGGCCCCCGTTTAAGTGCCTTTTCCGCTTAAATGCTTATAATATTTAAGCCACAAATACAAAATCGTTTGTAATTTTCCTCTTTTAAGTGCCTTTTAATATTTTTGACATTGAATGCGCTGAGTATTGTCAAAAGGAAAACATATACATACATAGTTTTGTAATTTTTTTCCATATTTATTGTTATTAATTAGAATTTTTGTTATTAATAAGAAATAAATGTGTATAAGTTTTATATACATTTATCTTCATTATGCAATTTCATCAACTAGAGAATTCTTTTCAATTAAACACATAAACACAGTTTGGCAATAAACAGTAAAAAATACCTATACCTCCCTATTTCAAGTGAATGAAACATTCAAAATAAGCAAAATCACTGACAAAATAGTCGCTTTAAAAATTGAAAGTAAGTTTTTGCTACTACATGTTTCAAGTAACAATTTATTTATTACATAAGCACAAAGGCTCAAAGAAAAAATAGCCGATTTACATATTATTCTCCTTAAATTAATTTCGCTGTTTAATGGCAAAAGGAGTTTCTCCATATTAAGTAGAATATTTCAGAATACGATAGATATTTACAATTGATATATTCAGGAGAATTGTAACAATATTAGAGCACTTCAATATGACAAAATCAAAAACAGCTGACAGCATACATAATTTTTCTTAGAGGGTGTCATGTACACAAGTCTGACAAGTTCAATTCCCCAACAGAATCTGTTTTGAATAAATTACGAATATAGCTTTTGTTCAATAAAAGCTCTGCAGAAACAGCTGAGAGTGCACTGCACCCATTTACCATTTGTTTGCCATGCGCTTTGGTACCCACATGCATATATGAGTACATACATATGTACCTGATTCTGTATTGTTATCAGTATGTTTGTAAAGAAACAAATACTAATGTATTTGTAGATGGTAGAAACACAGAGAGACATACGTGTACTCATCGAGAGGCATTCTCTATGTTTTCGAGGAGAACACGGAAAGAGGGCTAACACATTCACCAACGGTGGAATACCGTCTGGGCATGAAAGGTGAATCCGATATTTATGTTGTCGCCATTGCCGTGAAGGCAATTTTGGACTTTGTAACCAAAACAAAAACAGATGTGAGACAGTATACAAAAACAAAGCAGTTGGGAGAACCGAAAAAGCAACAGTGCGATGCATTTGGTGTTTAAAATGAAAATAGTGATACCCATAGATACATATGTATGTACATAAATACATTATTACATGTATGTATGTATTTATTCATATTTTTTTATTGAACATAAGTGTTTAAGTATATAAATGGTATTATTGCATTCCTAGGAGTTAAATAGCTTCATATATATGTATAAACAGACGATAAGTATGTTGGTATATACATATGTATGTATGTCTGCATACCACCAATTATAGATAGGGTGGGGTGTATGCACTTTATCAGCTGAGCTATGAACATCTGCGTAGTTTCTGAAGGAGGCTCTCAGCTGTTATTGAACTCATTATCAGAAGCGTGTATGTATGTATATGTGTTCGCGTATTGCATTTATACACGCGTCGGTTTTTCGATTGAATGTTTACCGATTTGAGCGTATCAGTCGCCTACGATATGGTTGATTGAGGCACAATGTACTGTATGTACATACATACATGATCCCCTTCTCCTCTAAGTTGATCCTCGCCTACCAAACATTCCATCGTATCAGCCAACCACAACGTGTACCAACAAATGCTTTACAGTCACATACATATATGTACATTAATTTATTTATGTAGAATATGCATTGGTATATGAGTAAATTTATGTATATACTTACATACCATACATATATGTATACAAATTCCTGTTCACAGTTGAGAGTGCTGCTTCTTTTGCTCAGTTACATGTACGTGTATGTATGCATATACATATGTATGTATGGAAGTGTGGATAAAAGTGCTCACTGCTCAGTAATCTTTAGAAGCTCGCCTACGCACGCATATAGGCTAACGACTCTCTGCTCACAGTCAGTGCACACTAATACATATGCAGTAATAGGGGCAGACGCTAAAAGCGGGGAGGTGGAGTTCTGAAAATGTGATAAAGAAAATCGCAACGGCTGAGGCATGAAAAGTGAGTGCTTCGCTCTGTTCGTAGTCAGACATTGTTCAAACCTCAAAGGAAACGGGTGTTCGGAACTTAAAGACATCGCTGTTCATACAAGATTATTGTATATGTACTGAAAATCACTAAGAGTGTAGTGAGGAAAAATTAGTACAAAAAAAGTGCTACCATAAAATTGAGTTGAAATTTCGAGTGTTTTATTAAAAGTACAAAGCAAAACAAAGGAAAAGTCGAAGCGAATAAATGAATACAAAGTGTTTAAAGTGTTACGCACATATTTACCATTTTCGGACATTTTCCAAATTCGTTATACACATTAACGATTTCAACTAACTTGTGCGCTACCCTATTACCTTCTGTCGCAGCAGTAACTATATCCTTTAACGTCCTTCAACGTCCTTCATTGAAGATAACAGAGTGGAAAGAGTAATAACACAAACACATTAAAATTGTTACAGAGCGAGGAATTTATTAATCGAAAATATGGCTTTACGTTGTGCTGGTCTGTTTATTAACAAGGAGCTTGCAGCATCCTCCCAGTTCCTATCTCAATTCCGCAACCTTAATATGACCTCTGTGCGCCAAGCGCACTTCCTGAAGAACTCGCCGAATGCTGCACTTAGCAAAACATTGTTGGATCGCTATCGCACCCTAGAAACTCCGAAAGATCGTGTTCAGGCAACTTACCTTTGGATCGATGGCACTGGCGAGAATATTCGTTTGAAGGATCGTGTCTTGAATAAGGTACCAAAGGGTGTGGAAGATCTACCAAACTGGCAGTATGATGGAAGCTCGACTTACCAAGCTTCTGGTGAAAACTCAGACACCACTCTAATACCACGCGCCATCTATCGGGATCCCTTCAAGCCTGGTCAAAACGATATTATTGTTATGTGTGATACTTACACATCAGAGGGTAAGCCGACGCCCTCAAACAAACGCGCTGCTTGTCAAGCAGCCATGGAAAAAGTTATTGATCAAGAACCCTGGTTTGGTATAGAACAGGAATATACGTTGCTTGATGTTGAGGGTCGTCCCTTCGGTTGGCCAGAAGGTGGTTTTCCCGCACCTCAAGGACCCTACTACTGCGGAGTGGGTGCCGATCGTGTTTACGCCAGAGATTTGGTAGAAGCTCATGCCGTTGCATGCTTATATGCAGGTATTGACTTCGCTGGCACCAATGCTGAAGTTATGCCCGCCCAATGGGAATATCAGGTGGGTCCTAGCACTGGTCTCAAAGCAAGTGATGACTTATGGGTCTCGCGTTATATTCTACAACGCATCGCAGAAGAATATGGTATTGTTGTTACATTCGATCCCAAGCCAATGGAAGGACCATGGAACGGAGCCGGTGCCCATCACAATTTCTCCACTAAAGCTATGCGTGCTGACGGCGGTATGAAAGCCATAGAAGAAGCCATTAAAAAGCTAAGCAAGCAACAGGAGCGCCATATTCGTGCCTACGATCCAAAGGAAGGCAAGGACAATGAACGTCGCTTGGTTGGCCGTCTGGAAACCTCAAGTATCGATAAGTTCTCTTGGGGCATTGCGAACCGTGGCACCAGTGTTCGTGTTCCACGTGGTGTTGCCAGCGCTGGTAAAGGTTACTTCGAAGATCGTCGTCCTAGCTCCAATTGCGATCCCTATGCTGTTTGTGATGCTTTGGTGAGAACCTGCTTGCTCGATGAATAAACTCAGAAAGGAGAACCCAAAAATTAAGAAAGAGCGAAAGTGCATATATACTGAAACTGCAAACGGAGAAGACCAAAACAGAGACGTTTATGTTCAGTCAGAATATTATGTGATACATCGGTACACACATCAACTTAAGTACATATGTACTGTAATAAATATATGGAATGATATTGGGCGCTTTGTAAAGAAAAAACAAATTTCAAATGATATACAAATTTTCAGGGGAAAATGGGGAAACATTGTACATAAATACATGTTATAAAATATGGAATTAAACTCAATTGTAAACGATATCTATAAAACTTTTAATGTCAAAAATGTGTTGTCTGTTGAAATTTCTTCGATATCATAATTGTTGTAAATACAATATATATTTATATATATATATACATTAAGTTTTAAGGGGAGGGAAAACCCAAAATAGAATAATATATAATATATATATACATATAAGTAATATTTTTAAAAAGAAAACTATAATTTCTTCGAAAGTGATGAATGTATTGTAATTATTTTGTTATAGATTTATGCATTATCTTACACATACCAAAATATTCCATTATATAAATGAACAATTTCTATTTTCTACTGATATTTTTTGTAATTATGTATATTTTTCAATTCACAACAACAACTTTACGTATCAATGACAAGTGAAAAGGATTACATATAGACACTTGTACATCTACATATGTATGTACTCGTATATACAAATGTGGCCAACCATATGTCTATGACGGAACCTTTTCAACAAAACCGTAACCCCATGTAGAATGGGAAAAGTGAATTAACTCAAGAAACTCCAGAATTTAAACTATTCATTAATAGTTGAATTGCCAAAAATTAATTAATATTAAACATAAAGTAGCACAAAGTAAATATGGAGCGAACATTTAATAAAAATTAATGTAATTGTTATGATGAATATATTAATTAACTCAATGATACATATAAACAGAAAAAGAAAATGATATGAATAAAATAAACTAAATCATTAAAAAATGTATTTCAATTAACCCAACCGGCGCTTCCCGCACTAGTTTGTTGTTCTTTAATTAATTTGTGCGTGTATAGATGCACATACTTACTGCACTATATGTATATACAGATTTTGCTGCTACATATGGTATGTTTGAATAAAGAAAAGCTGCACTGAAGGCGAAAAGTAACCAGCAAGACCTCACTCTTTGGCTGATTCCAGAGTTGAAATGTACCAAAACATAAGCACTCTTCTGCATACATATTTATATTTTTATCAGTTGAAAAAATAGGAAAACGCGACAAAAAGTTGTATTGTTGGTATATTTGGGGCCAAAGGCTTTTACAACACGCGCAACGGGAAAGCAAATTGTGTTTCTTTCCACTGATACATAGTAAACAACATATTTTTAGATATATAAATAAAAAATGTTTCTGCTTATATTAATATAGGCAGCCAAGCGATAAATACAAATAAATGGCCCGACTTTAGCGTTTAACATCAACTTTTGTTGTTGTATGTATACATACATATACATATATTTTTATACTTTTAATGTATAATACATATACATCTTACACATGCCACGTACATTCTTATGCACAAACATACTGCCAATATCATCTGAAATCGGAAAATTTTCGTGGATTAGATACTATGTCGCGCCTAATTGTGCCAAATCCTTCACTAAGTCCACTGAAATGTAAATTAAGAGGGATGAGCAAGTGCGTGTCTACGATTATAAGAAAAATATAAAGTTAAGGTCAAAATGCCTGTTATCATTAGTATCAAATTGAAAATATATTTGATATAGAATTTATGCCAGAGATAACGATCTAAGGATGATTTCAATGTGATTTGTGTATGGCTCAATTTTCTTAGCATTAGATTTAAGGAGGAGATCAATGCAATTTGAAGAAAAATGTGTGTTATGCAAAGGCTAGTTCAGAATACAAACTAATAAACTAATGACCATACTCAATAAGCCTATTTTATGCAAGAAAATCGTTTTGTTAAATGTCGGCGTAAAATTTGCGCTCTGTACTATACTGTGTTGTTTGAGTTGTTATTAGTGTGTTTCATAGGCATAATCATTGCAGCGTGTTTGAATTTGACGATTTTATGCACAATTTGCAAGATTAACCTTGACCCACATTTTTATACGTACAAGCATGTTTAAAAATAGAATATAGAAATTGTTGTTATAAGAACAACTACATATTTGTTAGTTTTAAACTTAAACTAACCTCCAATTAATATTAATCGCTAGTCGACTAAATAAGTGCCATATATGATAAGAGTACATAACGATGCTCCACGCCCCTTTATGCACAGCAGTACACCAGTTCAAAAACAAAAATGTTTAATTGCGAATGTTTAAAAAAAATATCTTTCCAAATCGCTTAATAAATAGTGTAAGTGTGATTTGATTACCAATAGTTCGATTTGTTTCTTGAAATCCAAGTTATAAAGTAGACAGTATATATTGAAAAATGCGTAGACTACGGCAGCTTTTCTTATCTTCAAAATCGTTTGAGAAATATTTAAATTTTATAATGAATTTACTTCCTATAAAATTCGAAGCCAATAATATACAATATAACATATAAGCGGGTATAGCAATGTCGATTATAATGCATTTTACCACACTGGTTATACCAGGCTGAAATTCAAATGCCGTTAACTTGTTCAAGCCGGTTTCGTCACAGTTTCTAATAAAAATTAATCTACATCTTTTGAATATGCATACATATACATGTATAGAAAGGGGAATCTACAGTATATTCATATTCATATGAGTCTCCTCTAAAAACACCTGAAATCACCTGCTAAGCGATGTTGATTGACCACTTGGCCACTGTATATTGATAAGAACTAACCATAATTTGGGCGGAATTCGAAGAGAGGCTGGTGCTCTGCCTAAACCAGATTTTTCCAAAACAAACACACACGAATACATACTACATATGTATGTATATGCACGTATGTATGTAGAGGCAAAATTAATTTATGCATCACTTAAATATTTTGGTAATCTCGATTTGCTCTTTTAGTGAACAGGTCCATTTGTAGCGCGTTTATATTCGTACCTGAACAGATTTGTATTCGAATATCATATCCATAATTATCGCATTTTGTGAATTTCATATTTGCATACTTGTGTACGTTGATCGAATGAGATGCCTTGGTCTGCCCGCCGTTTATGTCAGTGTTAATGGCGCCGCATATGACGAAAGGCTGGAGTGATCGCAGCATGCTCGGCGCGTGTCCACTAAGCATGCGAGCGGCAGGCCTCCTTCGCCTGCCTCTACCGCCTCATTTGACATTTTATTGTTATGGCAAGATATATGTATATATATGCATGTGTGCAGATATATAGGTGTTTAGATATTTGTACTTACACATGCTCGTAGGCTTACGAGTAAATCTTTTTGTGGAACTAAGCGATTTCTTGTTTTTCTATTTTTATTATCTTGAAATTGGTGCGAAATTGTATAATTGTTTCTGGTGTGGGCGATTTTTACCACACGCATCAGCTTTTCTGCAAATATGAACACACACACTGTTTCCTTAAAAGTGTAGAGCAAAATCACACTTTCGCGTACTGTCGATCAGTCTTTAAAAAGAACTTAAAATGTTTACCACTTGCCTTAATATCTAATGTCGAAGGAACGCTATCAATCATTCTGTGTAGCATAATTATGTATGGAAATCAGTAATACGGTTCACTTTCAACCAAATACATCCCATTCACATGACTATAATATATTTGTATCTATGTATGAAGCCTTTTTCTCTTATTAATATTCAGACTTTTGTGTACTGGTTCTCTGAAGATGTTGCTATGAAGCGGATGGCTTTACACCATATATGGCGGTCAGGTAGCTTGGACGCATATTTAGTGAATAGTTCGTGAGATTTCTGGAATAACAGGTGTTCCCAATGGAAGAGCCTGTTTGATAAAACTTATAACAAACTAGATATGTAGTTTTAGTTTATACAATGTACATCACGAAGAAACTTTAGTCGCTTCACGATGCCAGTGCATGTACAGTTGAGCACTCTTTGATCACCGCATACGAAACTTGAAAGATAACAAAAGTCACATAATGCAATTAGATTAACTGTATGGCAAACACCCGTTAACGATTTTCTATGTGTGTACTCGATAGATGAGAGTGGAATATAAAATACGACAAATTAAATTATTAAAATACTTTGGTATCTGATACGAGTTGACCGGTATTATCGTACGGATTAGGTAAAATATTAGCTTTTTGAACCAGAATATCCATAATAGAATTAAAATGGAAAGAAAAAGATCAAACATGTACAGTGAACCAAAAAAAAAAACTTGAACAGAGAAAAGTTTTGACTTTAAAGTTACTTATCTCTTAAACTACTTAAGATATTGACTTGAATCCGAAAGTGAGATGAAGTGCGTTTTATTACTGTATATATATATGGTTTATATATTTTTTTTAAGAGTTGAGACAGCGCTTCAGTTAGTTCGATAAATTTATGTATTTTACAAAATTTGTTTAAGCGGTTCCTTTGAATACAAATTAAGACAGGAGATTTCTATAGCTGTTTTGAACTAGTATCAAACTAGTGCAATTCTACCTGAAATATGACTTTATATTTCACTTCATTGATGTATGCATATCTGTTTCTACATAGTGCTTCGGTACAATATTGTGACAACTTTTGAAATCGTTTGCACTTGTGATAGAGCCTGGTATGCACTCACGTGCCTACTTATTTCAATTTATTTGGTGGAATTTTGAGAGTTAAGCAATATAACTCTTCCATTTAATTCTGCAATTGGTCAACATGCTTTTATAACGACAGGGAATTAATATCTTATAATTAACAACGCCAATCACATACATACAATTAACATGTTATATGTACATACGTATATACCTATACATACATATGTATGTTTGAATAAGCACGTTTATTTTCGATAATTTGAATAAGTAAACTATTTTTCGCTTATATTTTATTTAATAGCATACGAATGATAGCGCTTTTATTGAAACATGTGAATCGCGCATGTCAGATCAGAGTCGAATGGACCTCTTGCAGACGTAGTAGTAATTATTATTTTTTTGTTAAATTATCAGCGTTAAAAGAACAACAATTGTTAGCTATGTATATTCATGTGGAGCACAAGTTTGACATCAGCGTTCATGAATTCATGAACAAATTTCTAAAGCTGATTATCTTATCAGACAGGGATGTACATATGTATAAATACGTTCGGGTGTGTATGCACATATGCAAATATACTTCTACATGGCTGAGGCAGACATCGCCCACCCCGCCACAAACACAGTCACGAGTCATGATTACCGATCAATTCGTTATTAATACATCATAAGTGGGTCTGGTTAGCGTCGACTCGCCAATTAACTGCGGAACATCTGCAAGTTCGACGAACATGCTTATTTATTTTTAATGAATTGATTAACCCCACATCCAGCAAACTATGCCAATATTATGTATGTAAATATGGGTGTGTGTCTAAGTATATGATAGGAAGCAATTGAATGTGTAATTATTATATTGTATATGAGTAATTAAGTATTGCTTTTTTTGTTTGTAATACACAGACATATACATATACATATGTATTACTGTTTAAAATTAGTATTTTTTGCAATACCCATTCAAATGCACATAGCCCAGCAAAGTTTCGCATATTAACGTTTATATTAATTATAGCCACCAATAGAAACACTGCATTCATTATCAGTAAGAGTATGCGCGTTAATTATTCTTTAGTGTTAGCATGGAAGAAGTTATTAATCGGAGGAGGTGGTTCAGGATGCACAGGAGGTTCTAATGAGTTGGGCATTTTAGACATACAAGTAAATACGTACATTATTTAGTATAAAACCACATCTAATGAAATCCGTTTATATGTTCTAACGTAATGATAGCATTATGCATTTATTTATTAGACAATAACATGAAGTATTCACTACGTGCAGTAAACAGTTATAAGTATCTGCAATAACAACTATAAGACCATAAAATATAGAGTGGAACATAACAAGTACATGCCTGTATGTATGTATTTTTAATGTTTTATTGCACCTAAATTGTCGAGTTGGTAAGTATGTATTGGTTTTACGACATGTACACTTGCTTATAAGAACTTAAAGTAATAACTTGTTCACCTATTGCTATCTTTTTTAATTCCGCCAATTGAGAAGTAATATTCAACAAACAATATCAATTACGTAACATTCATAATTGTATGCAAAACCATAACTGTGCTTTTATTGCTTGTTGCAGCAATATACAATTTGAGCAAGTGGTGATTACGATATTGAAATTTGTCGAACTAATAATACACATCTGGCTTATCTGCAAATGTTCCATAAATATTTATGGCATCACCGACTCCCCAAAGTTTTAATGCACCTTGATTAAATTTTAATGATTGGCGGTTGGTGGTGTCAAAGTGAGTAATTTCATAGAAATCAATGGAAATTAATGATTAATAAAAAAGAAACCATTTATTGACTTAAGTACCCGTTGATACGTGTGGTCATTATATGTATATAGTAGATAGATGTCGATCGATAATAATATGAACAACTTTTGTTTGAAATACAAAAATTAGTGAAAAACCCCAAACATTTAATCGAATTCAGGGAAAACGCAACATTGTCATAAACACGTACATAAGTATGTATGAGCATATATATACATGTTTGTATTTAAACTTATAATAAACTGCCATTAAAATATTTTTAATTATCTGCGCCTATTTACTCGAGTGTTACTTAATTTATAAGGGCCATTGCCTCTTACCCAGCGTTTTAACCCACGTGTATTCATATATGTATATATACATATGTGTGTTTGTATGTACATTTAAGAGAGTTCTTTTAACCAGATGTGTGCGTGTGCTTGCGAAATACATAAATTAAATAATAAAATAAAAAGCGGTATTTTTAGCACGAATTTCCTCAGACAACCAATAATACAAGCACACCTACATAGTATGTACATATGTATGTATGTATGTATAGTAAAATCTGTTTGCGCGCCAAATAGTCAAATATCAACAAACGAATAAAGTGTAGACAAAAAATTTACAATATATAATATCAACTTTGCGGCGGAACATAATCACATTGTCAACTCGTGCTGGGCTCAACAGCCAAAAGTAATATGACAAAAACTGAAAAATGTCTGATCGTACATTAGGGACGGCTGTAAACTTATTAGCTTAGTAAAATTAAAAATCGAATAAGTTCTTCCTATAAGTTCAACATTTAAAATGGAAAAGAACAGTCTATATTCTAGCCACAGTACATAATTCAAGCTTTACAGATCATTACATGACTTCGTCAGCATTATATAACTACACCCGTATTCGTAATCACTTTTATACTCGGACAACCGTAATTATGCTTGAACTATGTTATTAAAGGACATAACAGCAAGGAGACTGTGAACTTGGCACAGCTGACTAAGCGAAATGCTCATATTCGACTGGGTTAGTACAAACAGAGTAATGACGATGCGGTTTTGTTCTTGCTTCATTATTACTTACAGTGAATTAAAATTACACAAACAAATTAAGATTGTGGTTCTGTCGGAAATACATTCATTCTACTAATTGTTTGTACGTCTGTATGAGTTCGAAAAAGCTTTCATATACATACGAGTATAGGTATGTACATAATATATTTATGCATTTGAATTAAAAACCGAATTGAATAAATATGCAAACAGGGCAGGCATATTCACACACCCAGACTTAAATATTACAAATGGACATATGCAAACAAATATTTATGTATGTATATGTAGAATGTATGTACATATGTATATTAATGTTATTTTATTAATTATTGAAAATGTACAAATTAGAGGTCAAAGCTATGGACGTTAATAGTAATATTAACATGGGCAACAGGCACAAACTCATCTATAGGCATTCGTTAAACCACATATGTAAGAATGTATGTATGTGAACGCAATAGGCTCCGAAAACGCCAAGCACACAATATATGCGTGGAAAAGTACGCAACAGAAGGTGAAATATATGGTCCCATTGACCTAGTGTTGTCCCAGGGTTTGTGAAGTACTTCAAAATAACAAACAAAAATAAAATGGTTAGAGGTGTCTTATAGCTCCTGATAGAAAGAAGACAGGCTAATGGAGATCATTTCTCTTTACAGTCACCAGAATGCACTTACATTGTATGTATGTAAGTGTAGTAACAAATAAACATGTTTTTACTACGTCGTCTACAACGTATATCTATGTATGTATGTATGTATGTGCGTGCATATGGTTTGCATAGGTGCATAATATTGCATATTTTCCAACAAAGCCGACTAAACAACTTTATTATCATATTGTATATTATTGTTGTTTTTAAAACTTGCTCGTGTTTATTTTGTTTCCTTATTAACGAATGTACATACTTATGTATGTAAATATGTAAAATGTTATAATCAGCAGATTGTATTCCAAACACATGCATATTTTATTCCATACATACAGACATATTTCCATATATGTATGTACAAATATTCGAATGAATGTGGTTTGCACATATATATATGTATGCAAGTGAATTATCTTATACGAGTGTGATTGCTACAATATCAATTACACTGTTTACCAAAACTATTCATACTAAAATTGCAATCAAAACAAAGTTTTATCACATCTAAATCACATTTTATACTAGAATACGATGCATACATACATACATATATCAATTAAAATACAGAAACTACATATTTAAATACATACATATATGCATTTCAATCTACTGTCCTAGTCCTCAATGTACATACATATATATGTACATATGTATGTAGAAGTATTTGTATTAGCACGTTGGTTCTATGCATTTTCACTTTCACAATGGCATTGAACCCATGCAAAGTGAATACTATGAGTAATATTTCCGTCTCTTTGTTGTGCTTTCGAATTCGCTTCTTGTTATTCCATTTGTTTGACAACAACGCCCGACATATAGACACAAATACATTGTATTTGTATGTATTCATATTCGTGTATTTCAGATTTTATTCTAATACAAATGAACGATGTCAACACCCGTCAGAGAAATTCACTAAATTCCCTTCTGGTCCACATGAAACCATGACTAGTTCGTACCTACTTAAGTATTAGCTCCAAGCGATTCTCGACTGCCACACAAAACTAAAATATTTTTCTTATGAACTATTAAGAATCGGTTAAAATTTGTTTAACTTCAGTAAAAAATATGTAAATATCTGTTAAAAACAAGTAATTTGTTGTTTCGATTATTTTAAGGCGTGACACAGTTAAGCATTCATAATGACGAACACTTTTGACTCTGTGTGTATAAACATACATGTATATAAAATGCACAGTATTTACTATGTCTGACGAAGTAGCCGATCTCATTGAATCGCCACGAAATAAACATTTTCATGTGCACTTTCGTACATACATACATATATTTATAAATACAAGTAGTGGAAACATTTCAGATAAACAAGTAAACATGTTTGTTCGCCATTTCGAATAATTGTTGTCTTGCAAGATAAGGTCAATATATGTTTGTATGTATGTATATGTCTGCATATACGCATGTATATAAATATAATCATATATATTTTTTTGTTTCTGCATATTTATGTTATCCCTGTGGCGACATTTACATATATCAATTAGTATTTATGATATAGAAATCAAATCAAAATCGGAGGGAGTATCTGCTGATTCTTCGTAATTTGACACCCACCTGGACATTTACTTTACAAATTCTTGTACTGTGAATGGGAATACATAAAGGACTCCTTATTTCAAATGTATTAAAATGGAATTTTATTGATTTAATGGATTTAATGGAGTGGAATCCAATATATACACATGTATATATATTCTTATTTACATACATATACATTATATATAGATAGATACGCACATAAATTAATTAATCCAGTTCAAACCTAATTGAAAAATCAAAATATTTTAATATAACTTACGAAGCGAATCGAAAACTATTAAACATTAAAAAAATACTGCCAAAAAAATTACATTTCTCAGTTCATTTGTAACAAGAAATGTGTTGTGTGCGTATTGATGTCATCCTTTAAAATATGATCCAGAAACTCTTTGCTGCCAAGTTAGATATTGTCTAAGAAGGGACGGTTTAATCCCATACATATATTATACATGCATACATGTTTTCATGTGTATGTACATATATACGAAGCTAACGAAATCCCAGTAATTTACCAAATTTTCCGAAAACCTATGACGAAGAAAGGCGTTATAATTGTTAATACGTTTTAATGGCTTCCAATTTGGTTCCCATGTATCACCAGTCTGCTAACATGAGATAATTGCTTTCGTCGTATCTTATAGGGTGCTAAGGAAATATACTTGCGTTCAATACATACATACATATATTAAATAAATGTACATTCATATGCGGTGTTATTCAAGTACTTTGACCTCTATTTGATAAACCGAGGCATTATCATTAAATTGTCTTCTCGTCACTGGAGACAAATAAGTATGTATTTATGTAAGTGTAATTATCTGCGACCCAGTTTGTATAAATAGTTCATTGGACGAATTTATACCAAGTATTGAAGTAGTTTATGTAAACAGGCATTAATTGATACATACATATGTATGTACTTGTCTACAAAAACATGCCATTAAGCTTATCAGTTAGCATGATCCCCCAGTTTGCCACACTTGATTGCAAGTGGGTTGGCAATTAAACATTTCAAGTATAGATTGTTAGTAATAAACTCAGTAACAGTATATCATAGTACGACTAAATACAAGTTGGAATTTAATCAGTTATTAAAAATGTCTTATCAGTCGCGCTAACTATCAACAAACAAACATATAATGAATACAAATGTAGGTAATTTGTTGTTAATGTGTTCGATCGTAAATGTTTAAATAAGGTCGTTTAATAATAATAAAAATTTTACAATAATAACAATATTATTGGAAACCAGTGTAAATATTGAAGAGTATTCATATTCATATTCTCGTAGTTTATCAGGATATACACATTGAATGTAAATATAATCCCCAACGGGAGCCGAGCAATCTTAATTATTACATTGTTATCTAAATCATTCCTCTCACAGATCATGGTAGGCTTTTGGTGTTCTTTTACATATATTCTAAAATTGTCTTGAAGTGATTTAATACTCCATCAAATAATTATTAAGTCAGAGAATGTTAATTATCATTAACATGCAATAATCATTATTCTTCTTATCATTAAAATTACGCTCTCTGCTTGGAGTTAACTAATAGCAAAGAACGTACATTATATATATACATACGTTCTTTGATAATAGTCTATTTGAAATTAAATAATAGGAAAGCATACTTTTAGGGATACTCGTAATTATTTTGCAATGTATTCCGCTATTCGTATGTCATTCAATGGAAATTAACATTTTCGTTTTCCTCAAGTCCTATATATATAAAAATAAAACAAAATACTTTTATTCGCTTTGTGTATTTATTTATGTTAATGTAACTGTGGAATTTCGAGAAGCCACTTCGAAAAAGAAAATTGAAATAGTCAATATGATATTAACTAAATCTAGTGTTGGATTAGTGAAATATAGTAAATTGAAATGAAATATGCTTTACGATGATACTGTTAGAAGAAGCGTCAGTTATTTTGACCAGCTATTTTTATTACAAAATTTGCGCAATATATAAAAAATACATTGGGAAGAGGCATATTTGGAAGAAAGTGGACGTTTTATGTAAATCTCTCTTAAACTGCCAAAGGAATATAGGCAATTAGCCTTCATATACCATAGAAATGAGTAAAACCGGAATAATCACGGCTACACCTATACAAATGTTATGTTGAATGACTAAATTTTATCAAAACAAGAAAAAATGTTAACTTCGGCTGTACCGAAGCTAATATACCCTTCACAGGTGCATTGCTTTTAGTATGTATGTATGTGATTGGCGTTGCAACCGTTTAGCCGGTTATAGCCGAATCGACGATAGTGCGCCACCTCTCTCTCTCCTTCGCAGTTCGGCGCCAGTTGGAGATCCCAAGTTTAACCAGGTCGCTCTCCACCTGGTCCCTCCAACGGAGTGGAGGCCTTCCCCTTCCTCGGCTTCCTCCGGCGGGTACTGCATCGAACACTTTCAGGGCTGGAGTGTTTTCGTCCATTCGGACAACATGACCTAGCCGGCGTAGCCGCTGTCTTTTTATTCGCTGAACTATGTCAATGTCGTCGTATAACTCGTACAGCTCATCGTTCCATCGTCTGCAGTATTCGTCGTTGCCAATGTTCTGAGGACCATAAATCTTGCGCAAAATTTTCCTCTCGAAAACTCCTAGTGTCGTCTCATCTGATGTTGACATCGTCTAAGCTTCTGCACCGTAGAGCAGGACGGGAATGATAAGCGACTTGTAGAGCTTGATTTTGGTTCGTCGAGAGAGGACTTTACTGTTTGCTTTTAGTAATTTCAATTAATTCCATACAAGCCCTTGATTCCGATCGTTCAGTTTGTATGGCAGCTATATGCTATAGTGAACCGATCTGAACAATTTTTTCGGAGATTTAATTATTTCTAATTATTTCAAACCAAATTTCGTGAAGATATGTAGTAAAATGCGGAAGTTTTCCATACAATCCCTTGATTCCGATCGTGCAGTTTGTATGGCAGCTATATGATATAGTGGTCCGATATCGGCAGATCCGACAGATGAGCAGCTTCTTGAAGAGAAAATAACATCTGCAAAATTTCAAAACGATATCTTAAAAACTGAAGGACTAGTTCGTATATATACAGACAGACAGACAGACAGACGGACATGGCTAAATCGACGCAGTTCAACAAACTGATCATATATACATATACTTTATAGGGCCTCCGACGCTTCCTTCTGGGTGTTACAAACTTCGTGACAAACTTAATCTACCCTGTTCAGGGTATAAAATATGATAGACAAAGGGTGCACTTAAATCAGTATAAAAAATTGCAAATGGGTGTGGCGTGGACTCTATTCCGAATATATAAGTCAAGTTGTGGGTTATATTATTAAAATTAAATAAATAAATTACCGGAGCATAAAATGTTCGATTATACCCCTAACTTCTTTACTTTTATAAGATACTTTTTTACTCTCCGATATTGTTAAATATATGAACGCAACTTTGCAGTGAGTTCAAATCACATCAGAAGCTAAAACGTTAAAGGTCTCTTATTATAGAGGACACTCTTCCTGACTGCCAGCCATTATTATCTTACAACATGTGGAATATAGAAAAACTTATCAAAACACGCTTAAATTCAACTTAAAAACTCAGAGAGCAACACATACCTACATTTCTGTTGTTGCTTTAATCGCTGTGTACTTAATTCTTACATTTCTGCAAAGTTCAAGTTTTGGTGGTAAGTAAATAAATCAACCAATATAATGCACTTTTATACATATTTATATTTAAGCTGTATTACATTAATTTAAATTTTTTCGCCAACCGCAAAATATCTTCAATTCGCTGGGTAATCGTTTTTAGTCCCCGATTTTTACTCAAAATAGACATATCTACATCCTTGAAATCTTCGGGAAGTGTACTGTTGTCGAGCAAAATTACTTTTGTCATAAATATCGGATGTGGAATTTCAATTGGTCCCACTCGTCGCACTTCATTTAAGAATCTGTGTAATAAAATAAATTAAATACATACTCCAATAAAATATTTTGATCTGATATTCATGCTCATGGGATTTTTAAAGATAATTTGGATTTCGTGAAGTGAGAGAACTACTTTTTATAATTAAGAGAACCCACCCATCAAAAGAATATTCATCCGTATTGATTTTCACTTCTTCAAGGTTATCTATAAAAGCATCATAATAAATTCTCAAAAAACTGTCGAAATTGTCTTCAAGCACTGCCGAATCGACGCTGGAGAAGAGGAAAAATATAATATCGTGCACAAAGGACTCATATTGTGCAACTTGAAAGTCCACAAATTTTAATTTCGTCGGTTGATCATTATCATCTTGTAAAAGAGTAGAAAGAACAATGTATATTCATTAAAAATACAAAACATTGTCATATACATTAGTAATTTGGACCCTTATGTACCGTATTTAAACATGATATTGTTTATCCACAAATCGCAGTGAACCAAGCTGGTGTATAATCCATCAGCAGCTTCTGGTTGTTCCAACCATTCATCGTACGCTTCAAACCTCTCTAGAGCTTCATTGACCGCATCCTCATTATTATTGGTGGCCAATTGCAGATCTTCACGTATTTCCTAAAAAAAATATAAATTTTGTTCCAAAATTTAAGTGCTTCAAGAGTGAAAGTCAAGCATTTAAAACACACTTACTTTGCGCATTTCCTCTTTCATTTCATCGCCCATTGTGGTGTTCATATTGAAGCGATTAAAATATGGACGTATGCTTCTTTCAAATAACTCCGACTTCTTTATGCGCAACGCAATAGGTAACGCGTGATACTGTGCCATATATACCAAGACGAGTTTCGCATGGGCGAAATCGAACATTTTGTGACGATTGCCAGCTCTGTAGCCAGACACCTGAAGATTCTCCTGCACAAGAACTGCATCCCGGTCGACTTTAGTAGCGTTTGGGTCCAATGATATCCGACTGCCATAGTAGCCGGGAAGCCCATCAAATAGCTTATCCTTCGACAAGCCAGCTTCAAGTTGCAACTGATGTATTTGTGGCACCAACTCGTACATTTTATTCTCAGTTAGGCAAGTGCGTTCCGGTTGAAATATTTGCCAGTATAAATCGTTCGTCACTGGAGGCAATTTCGCAATTAAAGGCAAGTCCTCGATAAGTCCATTTGGCCTTTTAATTTTAGCAGCTATAGCCAGCATACAGCTGCCATAATTGTCGCCAGGCTTGGTGAGATAACGAGCACTATACGATTGCAACTCACCACCCTCTAGGTGTGGCTGGACAACACTCTTCAGATCCTTTATCTCCGGTACTGACATTTTCTGCAAATTGTAAATTACACAATGATTGATTACCGATCAATTAGTTTTCGTGAATACTCCTATGTATGTTATTTAAATTGTATATTAATTTGTAAAACTCCTTGTTCTTTAAATCCCCACCGAATGGCAAAAAGAGGTTGGCGAAATATCAAGTGTAAGCGTGGATCGACACACGATTGTAGTCCACACGAGATAATTTTATTTCGATCACATATAAAAACAACATTGTAATACGATTGTAAAATAGCAAAGGCTGTAACGGACTTTATGACTCATTATTATGATTTTTCTATTACATAATAAAAGTGACTTGCAAAATTGTTTAAATATATATGTGTACGAGTATACATGCTTAAGTACAGAACAAATGATTACAAATTTGGCACTAGACAATATTAAATCATACAAATATAGAACGTACAAATTATCAATTTTCTTTATCAAGATATCGTTTAAAATATTGTGTATATTATTTTATAATCTCTCAATAGACCAACTCAGCTAATGCACATATGTACATGTATGTGCGTCATATATACGTCATCGACATATTATCGAGATATGATCATGATTATCTTCCTGAACGGAGCAAAGCTTGTTTAAAATCAGGTGACTCTGATCACTAATTTCTATTAGAGTCCATCGTCGCCATTTAAACGAATAGTTTAACTTAATAAATGAAGAATAATTATTTCCAACAAAAAAATTTATGCCAACTTCAGTTTTACATTGTGTTCATACATATTCCGACATATACTATATATGTATATATGGCAATGAATTAATGAGTGATTGTTTTTGAACAAACGTACATACATATGGGTATGTATGACATACATACATATGTGTCATATTTACATACGTATATGCATGTGCTGCTTGAAGTTTTCCTGAAAGGGAAAACAAAGAATAAACAAATGTGATATCAGAATAGACAACTCCAATAATTAAATCCTCAATGCTGAGACATGATCACAAGTACACAATCGACATTCAAATGATTGCTAGTTGGAGGGAAGTACGTACTTTGAATACCTGATAAGATTACAAATTAGTTTTCAACGCCACCAAAAACTGAAAATACTTTAAAATTGCGCGACTCCATAATAATAATTTCTGATTGATTGTTCAAAATTTGTAGCAAAATATGCAAACAACCTATTTGTACGAGTATATCTAACCTAAGTGCTCTCTAAGTGAGATACATATATTAAATTAGTAAATATTTTGTTCCACTTCGACAAAGACGACACAAGTGTTTTTTCCTTCGAATCGTAAATATCACATTGTAAAAGCTAAATAAATATTTACCGAAACTGAAATAAATAAACATTAACCGGATTCGGATTAGTATACAAAATTAACTCCAATTATACCTTAATAATGTGTATGGCGGATGAGTCCTTTTATTTGAATATATTAATTCCTGTATATTAAAACTAGACGTTCCTCTTTCTAATACACATCTAATTGGTGCAGGTACAAATAGTTGATGCTAGTCGTTAGTTTACTTGTTATCACAATTGAATTTAATTGGTTAAATCTAATTGAACTTCGTCTGCCAGCGGTATTTGAAAGACTGAGGCTCGCGAAACTCATGTTCGGCGCTATGGTTAAAGCTTCACATACAACTCAATTCAATGCGCGTCGTATCACCCGCATCGTGATAACAGCTCAGCAAAAAATACTTTATCGCGTAGTTGCGGTACTCAAAAAGTTTCAATTTAAAGCATCCAATGAGGCTTTCGGAACGATTCGCTTGTATTTCAATCAGTTCGACTAAGGCAAATCAGCTCAGCAAATTCACACATCCAAACCAAAGCAATTTTCACGTAATTGATAATGCAAGTGCTTGATAAAAGAGCTTACATATTGAGTGTGTTCGAAGTGAGTATTAGTAGTAGACATGTATGTACATATATGAACACTGATAATAACGTATATATGATATTTGTTTATCGGACAACATTATCGGCTTTGATGAGGTAACAAAATACGCTCGTACACAAATATGCATGTGATACCTGTATATGTTGATGGGGTTTCGTTTTGTTTCTATCATGTGACAAATGGCGTACCCAGACTGATTTTTAAGAGACATATCTCTATGGTTGGAACATTTTTTTAAATGACTGCCAAAAAACGATGCCCATTAATTAAAAATTTTCGTGGTTGTTGTTTGCATAATCGCACATGTTCATATATGTATGTATGTATACGGCAAAATAAATTCAATAAATGTTTACGACCTCGCCATCCCTTTATAACCTTCTCTTCTTAATCATTTCAGATATTCAAAACAAATTCAAATTTATTTAAACAAACGCGTAACTAAATTCATTGTTATTCATTACTTCGTTTTCCGCTTCCGGTGACATCCAGTCGGTAGACGATGTCAAGTTTGAAGATTCTTCTTCTTCTTAACTGGCGTAGAAACCGCTTACGCGGTTATAGCCGAGTCCACAACAGTGCGCCACGCATCTCTGCTTTTGGCGGTTTGGCGCCAATTGGTAATACCAAGTGAAGACAGGTCCTTCTCCACCTGGTCCTTCCACCGGAGTGGAGGTCTCCCTCTTCCTCGGCTTCCACCAGCGGGTACTGCATCGAAAACTTTCAGAGCTGGGGCACTTTCATCCATTCGAACAACATGACCCAGCCAGCGTAGCCGCTGTCTTTTTATTCGCTGGACTATGTCTATGTCGTCGAACAACACATACAGCTCATCATTCCATCTTCTGCGGTATTCGCCGTTGCCAATGTTTAAGGGACCGTAAATCTTCCGCAAAACCTTTCTCTCGAAAACTCCTAGTGCCGTCTCATCGGATGTTGACACCGTCCACGCTTCTGCACCATAAAGTAGGACGGGAATGATGAGGGACTTGTAGAGTTTAGTTTTTGTTCGTCGAGAGAGGACTTTACTTTTCAATTGCCTACTCAGTCCATAGTAGCACCTGTTGGCAAGAGTGATTCTGCGTTGGATTTCAAGGCTGACATTATTATCGGTGTTAATGTTGGTTCCTAGGTATACGAAATTATCTACAACTTCAAAGTTATGACTGTCAACAGTGACGTGGGAGCCAAGACGCGAATGCGCTGACTGTTTGTTTGATGACAGGAGATATTTCGTCTTGTCCTCGTTCACCACCAGACCCATTCGCTTCGCTTCCTTATCCAGGCGGGAAAAAGCAGAACTAACGGCGCGGGTGTTGTTTCCGATGATATCAATATCATCGGCGTACGCCAGGAGCTGTACACTCTTGTAGAAGATTGTACCCTCTCTATTTAGTTCTGCAGCTCGTATTATTTTTTCCAGCAATAGATTGAAGAAGTCGCACGATAGTGAGTCACCTTGTCTGAAACCTCGTTTGGTATCGAACGGCTCGGAGAGGTCCTTCCCGATCCTGACGGAGCTTTTGGTGTTGCTCAACGTCAACTTACACAGCCGTATTAGTTTTGCGGGGATACCAAATTCAGACATCGCGGCATAAAGGCAGCTCCTTTTCGTGCTGTCGAAAGCAGCTTTAAAGTCGACAAATAGATGGTGTGTGTCGATCCTTTTTTCACGGGTCTTCTCCAAGATTTGGCGCATGGTGAATATCTGGTCAGTTGTTGATTTTCCAGGTCTAAAGCCACACTGATAAGGTCCAATCAGTTTGTTGACGGTGGGCTTTAGTCTTTCACACAGTACGCTCGATAGAACCTTATAAGCGATGTTAAGGAGGCTTATCCCACGATAGTTGGCGCAGATTGTGGGGTCTCCCTTTTTGTGGATTGGGCAGAGTACACTGAGATTCCAATCGTCGGGCATGCTTTCTTCCGACCATATTTCGCAAAGAAGCTGATGCATGCACCTTATCAGCTCTTCGCCGCCGTATTTGAATAGCTCGGCCGGCAATCCATCGGCCCCCGCCGCCTTGTTGTTCTTCAAGCGGGTAATTGCTATTCTAATTTCTTCACGGTCGGGCAATGGAACATCTGTTCCATCGTCGTCGATTGGGGAATCGGGTTCGCCATCTCCTGGTGTTGTACTTTCACTGCCATTCAGCAGGCTGGAGAAGTGTTCCCTCCACAAACACAGTATACTCTGGTCATCAACCACTAGATCACCGCTGGGGGTCCTACAGGAGTGTGCTCCGGTCTTGAAACCTTCAGTTAGTCGCCGGATCTTTTCGTAAAATTTTCGAGCATTACCCCTGTCGGCCAGCTTGTCAAGCTCTTCATACTCACGCATTTCTGCCTCTTTCTTTCTTTTTCTGCAAATGCGTCTCGCTTCCCTCTTCAGCTCTCGGTATCTTTCCCATCCTGCTCGTGTTGCGGTCGATCGCAACATTGCGAGGTAGGCAGTCTGTTTTCTCTCCACTGCGAGACGACAATCCTCATCATACCAGCTGTTTTTTTGGCTTTTCCGAAAGCCAATGGTTTCGGTTGCAGCTGTACGTAAGGAGTTTGATATGCCGTCCCACAGCTCCCTTATACCGAGATGCTGATAAGTGCTCTCAGAGAGCAGGAGTGCAAGTCGAGTAGAAAATCGTTCGGCTGTCGGTTGTGATTGCAGCTTCTCGATGTCGAACCTTCCTTGTGTTTGTTGACGTGTGCGCTTTTCTACACAGAGGCGGGTGCGTATCTTAGCTGCTACAAGATAGTGGTCCGAGTCGATGTTGGGACCACGAAGCGTACGCACATCAAAAACACTGGAGACATGTCGTCCATCTATCACAACATGATCGATCTGGTTGCGAGTGATTCGATCCGGGGACAGCCAAGTAGCTTGATGGATTTTCTTATGCTGGAATCTAGTGCTACAGATGACCATATTTCGGGCCCCGGCGAAGTCGATCAGCCTCAGACCGTTTGGTGATGTTTCGTCATGGAGGCTGAATTTTCCGACTGTTGTGCCAAAGACACCTTCTTTACCCACCCTAGCGTTGAAATCGCCAAGCACGATTTTGACATCGTGGCGGGGGCAGCGCTCATAGGTACGTTCTAGGCGCTCATAGAAGGTATCTTTGGTCACATCGTCCTTCTCTTCCGTCGGGGCGTGGGCGCAAATCAGCGATATGTTGAAGAACCTCGCTTTGATGCGGATTGTGGCTAGACGTTCATCCACCGGAGTGAATGCCAGGACTCGACGACGGAGTCTCTCTCCCACCACGAATCCCACACCGAATTTGCGCTCCTTTATATGGCCGCTGTAGTAGATGTCACAAGGACCCACCTTCTTCCGTCCTTGTCCCGTCCATCGCATTTCTTGGATTGCGGTGATGTCAGCCTTTACTCTTACGAGGACATCAACCAGCTGGGCAGAGGCACCTTCCCAATTAAGGGTCCGGACATTCCAGGTGCATGCCCTTAAATCATAGTCCTTTATACGTTTGCCGTGGTCGTCATCAAAAGGGGGGTTTCTCATCCGAGGCCTGTGTTTCTTATTCACTGGTTATTCGTTTTTATGTGGTGGGTCCCAAGCCCTACGCACAACCGCATAAGCGGGATTCGCCTTCTCACTTTAGCTCGCTTCCAGACGGATGTCTGTTGGCTACCCAGAGGATACTTGGTCTAAGACCGGAAGTTGTGAGCTGCTTGAGCCACATGTAAAAGAATCGTTCCTGGCCACTCCCAAGTGAATGGCAGTCAGAAACTTTCCTCACTTACGTGAACTTCTACATATGACTCCATCCTTCCAAGTTTGAAGATACGTCATATAAATTAAGTTCACAATAATGGTGGATAATGCAGTTCATGGTTTTTGTCAAGGGAGGAACTGAAAATTAGAGCATACTCAAAGGTATGCAGATACCACGCCATGGCGCGCCACTCTTTGCGGATTTACAACATATCAGGTTTCGAAAGATTTTGGATGGAAAAAAGCAAATGCAAAAGTCTCATTTTTATGTTATATACATATATATTTTAATACAAACAAGTGAAATATTCAGGCAACGAGAGCATGACATCCGCTCCAAAATGTTAAAGAGGTTACAAAGGACTTCAGTAAATTTCGAATATATCACTGAGAATTTGAAATTGTATCATAAGATTCGGTATCATAAGCACACAGAACAAGGACAAGGGGATACCAGCTCTAATCATTTATGAAATGTATAGGCGCTTATTATTATTTTCAAATGTCGACATGTTTAATGTGTGTATATATTATGTTTTCAACTGAAATTAAAAATAATAAACTAAATTGCACACCTGCACCCCATTCCTTTGCATGTCTGTACATATATATGTATACATACTATGGACATACATTCATACACACGGTTGTGGGGTGGACCTCTTCCATTATTATATAGCAATTTACCACTAATATAATAATATTTATTGAATGCACATTCACCCAATAAAGAGTGTAGTTAGTCGAGCTCAATTCACATTTCAATTCTCAACAGACTAGTACAAAAAAGTATGTTATATTTCAAATATAAAGCAATTCTGAGTTATTTCAATTAATTTTAATTTCGTAAATACACCAAAAATAATATATTTTATTGATGTAGATTTAATTCAAAACTTTTCGCTCTCTATTCGAATTCGATTTAAATTCGAAATTCAACTAGTTTTTTTCGTGCCATTTAAAGGACATAGTACGATATTGAAAAGTTTCTGATCGAAGTCTGTTCTGACAACATAAAACCGCACTTGCTGTATGAAGCAAAGACAGTCGGCTTTCTAATTGCGCTTGCGGTTCTTAGTAGTATTCGAGTAATTTATAGCTGGTTTAATCCTTTGTAGGGTTACTCTTTCATAGGTGTCTGCATACGTATCGACATGCATTCGTGTGCACTTGTAATTACAATCGTACTCTACATAAAAGAACATATGAAACGTTATGGTTCGAACACCTAATGTACTGGCATACTATTATACGCGTGTGTAATATATATGTGTGTCAGCTTGTGTATTCATATACGTATGTTTGCACTTATAATAATTTTGTAAATAGAACGAAGAACGTAGGTAACTATGTACACATGGCAAATCGAAAGAGACAAACAAATGTCCTGCTACGATGTACCTATATATGTATGTATGTATGTTTTGGTTACTAAAATATTCAATAAGACAATAAAAATAAAATGAATTTGTGGAATAATATTGACTGAGCTTTGACCAAAAGGTTATCGGTGCTCACTGGCAAATGTCCAGTATTTGGTTTCGTTTTGTAGAGGACAAAACAGTTTGTTTGAATCCTTCATGAAGTGCGGTTAGACATTAATTTTTTCCAAGTATCAGTCATTATACTGCTCATATGTTATAATTTCTCTGCATAATGCCAAGTGCACATTTAAAGTTCCGCAAAGAAATTTTGATATTTTTGAAAATAATTTCACTCGCAAGCCTTGCTACCGGACAAACAAATCAAAATATAAATGTTTGTGAGTAAATTATATCTAACTAATACATGTACATATATATGATTTGTAACTAATCCATTTACGAGATATATGAAATAATTACACAAGCGTGTGTCACTGTGCAATGCTCAGATGCGCACATCGATTAAAAAGAATATTAATATATAATATTATATATTTGTATGTATTATTCAAATGGTAAAAAATTGGTAAATCACTACATTAACCATACACAAATACATGAACATGCATATCAGGAATATATTTAAGGAATGCAACAATTTATATAATATATATAAGAATATATAAGTAAATATTTGTGTATCGTATGTACGTGTACATACAGATGGTGTTAAAGATGTAAAAATAGTAGGCATACCTACAGTGCATACATACATATGAACAAAAATGCATGTATGTATGTGTGAATATGTGAAAAAAATAATTTCAGTTACCCGCTATGTTATTCCTAATTAGACTGCATCGATTTTTCACTTGCATCAAATATAGTATAATGTATTATTTGTTAAACTCTTATAATTCATGGACTTAACAAAGTGATATATATGAACATACATACATACATATGTAAAAAAGACTTTACTGAAGTTACTTCTCCTAAACAATATTCGTACATATGCCGACAACTGCCTAAAGCATAGAATAGAAATTGGAAGAAAAAATAATTATGTATTATAAAATGTTTCACTTACTGGATCGAATATATGTCACTATATTGGTTACATTGTTGCTAAGAGGGTGTCTAGACTGGCTTTCCGTTCTCTTGACTTCCGTTGATATTCTTCTTCCGTTGGTGTTTGACTTCCGTATCCGGTGGTTGATGTCCGGTTTAGTTTGGTGTTTTAGATGTGTGTCCGATTCCGATTGGTTAATTTCCTTTTTGGTAATTTTCTTTGCCCTCGGTACTTCCGTTGACCCACATACATATATACCTACCCATACATACGAATGCACATACCTACACATCAACATGTACCAGCCAATTTTTCCGGCATCCATTTCCTGCACATTTATGGTCGCCTATTAAAAATTGGCAATTTGAAACTTTGCAAAAATCACAACAACGCTGAGCTGCGCTGCCCAACAGAGCGGAGCATCAATCTTTGTATAGTCATAACTCCGGTAAATCAGAACCGATTTTGATGATCTCTTGTGTCATACGAAAGGAAATCTTCACAACTATAACACTGGCGTATTTAATTCAAAAGAGAGGAATGCTGTATTGTTGCTTACCTCAAATCCAATAGTGTGTGTATGCTTATATTGTACATATATATATATATATATATATATATATATGCAACTCGGTATCGATTTGATCGCTGGAACTTCATCATTTATGAGAATTAACCAATTAAGTATGTATTATTTTCCAGTTTTTGTTAACGATGCTGATAACGAGCCGGCAGCCAAAGCTGTTACAGTCGTCTCGACATATCTGAAGAAAAATCCCAGTTATGGGATATCAATTCAAATTGACCAAGTCGAGGCGAACAAAACCGATGCTAAAACACTTTTGGAAGCAAGTAAGTATTATACATAAATAGAATGATGGGAAAATTGTTCAAATACACAAGTTATGAACTTCAATTTACATTTCTTTCGGTTACAAAGATCTACCACACACCATATAAAAGCAGAAATATTTTAAAATCCTAAACATGATTTCAGTTTGTTCGAAATATGCGGAGAGCATTGAGCGTAAGCAACCGCCTCATGTTATATTCGATACCACGAAATCGGGAATCTCCTCGGAGACAGTCAAGTCCTTTACTAAGGCGCTAGGATTGCCAACCATCAGCGCCTCATATGGACAGGAAGGGGACTTACGCCAATGGCGCGATATGGATGAGAGCAAACAAAAATATTTGTTACAGATAATGCCACCGGCCGATCTTATACCCGAAGTGGTCCGCAGCATTGTGCGGAAAATGAATATAACAAATGCGGCCATTCTGTATGACGATACATTCGTCATGGACCATAAGTACAAATCCTTACTGCAAAACATTCAAACGCGTCACGTTATTACTGGCATCGCGAAGGAGGGCAAGCGGGAACGTGAAGAGCAAATCGAGAAATTGCGTAATTTAGACATAAATAATTTCTTCATACTGGGAAATTTAATGTCAATTCGTATGGTTTTAGGTATGAAAGTTCAAAAACAACTTACATACATACATACATATTTACAGATGCAATTGTACTTAATAACAATTTCAGAATCTGTGAAACCGTCATATTTCGAACGCAACTTTGCATGGCACGCTATAACTCAGAGCGAAGGCGAGGTGAGCAGTCAACGGGACAACGCCACTATAATGTTCCTGAAGCCAATGTCATATGCTCAGAACCGCGACCGTTTTGGGCGTCTAAAGACGACTTTCAATTTGAACGAGGAACCCCAAATCACGTCAGCATTTTATTTTGATTTGGCTCTCCGTACTTTTTTGGCAATCAAGTAATGAATAGAATTTTTGGAGTCTCCCTAGCCAACGCAGATTTGTATGGTATTATTTTTTCTGTATTTAGGGATATGCTACAATCTGGAGCTTGGCCAAAAAACATGGAATATATTGGCTGTGATGAATTTCTGGGTGGCAATACACCAGAGAGAAATATAGATCTGAGAACTGCTTTTACAATGGTGGGTACTGTCATTCCATTTCAGCAAACAGTCAGTACACGCTTACATGTTTTATGTAGGTTCAGGAACCAACGTCTTATGGAGTGTTCGAATTAGTCACACAACCGGGAAAAGCGTTTAACGGTTACAGTTATATGAAATTCGAAATGGACATTAATGTTTTACAAATTCGTGGAGGAAACTCGGTGAATACAAAATCAATTGGGACTTGGACCGCGGGATTGGACTCGCCGTTAGTTGTTAAAGATGAAGAAGTAATGAAGAACCTTACCGCCGACACAGTCTATCGCATCTTTACAGTGGTCGTAGGTTACCCTCCTCCGTTGATTATTTTCGTACCTATTTACTCCGTCCCTTTTCTCTTTTTCCATTAGCAAGCGCCATTTATTATTAAAGACGAGAAAGCCCCGAAGGGTTATAAAGGCTATTGCATTGATCTAATAAACGAAATAGCAGACATAGTGCATTTTGACTATACTATTCAAGAGGTTGAAGACGGCAAATTTGGCAACATGGATGAGAAGGGTGAATGGAATGGAATTGTGAAGAAATTAATGGATAAGCAAGCAGACATTGGATTGGGTTCCATGCATGTCATGGCTGAACGTGAAATCGTTATTGACTTTACCGTCCCTTACTATGATCTTGTTGGGATCACGATTATGATGCAGAGGCCGCAGGTTCCCAGTTCTTTGTTCAAATTTTTGACAGTACTTGAGACAAACGTTTGGTTGTGCATTTTGGCCGCGTATTTCTTTACTAGTTTTCTGATGTGGATTTTCGACCGCTGGAGCCCATACAGTTACCAAAACAACCGCGAAAAATACAAGGATGACGACGAGAAACGAGAATTCAATCTAAAAGAATGCCTCTGGTTTTGCATGACCTCCTTGACACCGCAAGGAGGTGGTGAGGCACCGAAAAATCTTTCCGGACGTTTGGTGGCAGCAACTTGGTGGCTATTCGGGTATAACATATAACATTATATTCAGTTTATGTATATTTATAACATTATTACTATATAAACTTCCATGTATTTATATACAGATGTATCTATCCATTTAAGTACATGTACAGAATTCATATAAGTTGAAATATAATTATAATTTATTAATATTAATAGGTTCATCATCATCGCATCATACACAGCCAATTTAGCTGCATTTTTAACTGTGTCCCGTCTCGATACACCAGTGGAGTCTTTGGATGATCTCGCAAAGCAATACAAGATTCTTTATGCACCGTTAAATGGTTCATCAGCCATGACCTATTTCCAAAGAATGGCCAACATTGAGCAACGGTTTTATGAAATTTGGAAAGACTTGTCATTGAATGACTCCCTTACGCCTCTAGAGCGCTCAAAACTAGCTGTTTGGGATTACCCGGTTAGTGATAAATATACGAAGATGTGGCAGGCCATGCAGGAAGCTCAATTACCAGCAACCCTTGAAGAGGCGGTGGAGAGAGTTCGCAACTCAACTTCGGCTACCGGTTTCGCCTTCCTCGGTGATGCCACAGATATTCGTTATCTTGTTATGACCAATTGTGATTTGCAGATTGTAGGTGAAGAGTTCTCCAGAAAACCATATGCAATTGCCGTTCAGCAAGGGTCACATCTCAAGGACCAATTTAACAATGCGTAAGTTATTGCCTCTCTGCACAAACCATACAGAATAAAATCACAAATTTGTTTTTTATCAATTTAGAATTTTAACCTTACTCAACAAACGACAATTGGAGAAATTGAAGGAAAAGTGGTGGAAGAACGATGAGACGCAGGCCAAATGTGACAAGCCGGAAGATCAGTCAGATGGAATTTCCATACATAACATTGGTGGAGTCTTCATTGTTATATTTGTTGGCATTGGCATGGCCTGCATCACATTGGTGTTCGAGTACTGGTGGTACAAATATCGGAAGAATCCTCGTATTGTAGATGTTATTGAAGCGAACTCTGGCGGAAAAGATGGCAAGACAATCGATAGCGTTATTCTTGGCCAGGCAGGCAAAGAGTACGACAAGGGTGGTAATACCGTGCTCCGGCCGCGATTTCATCAGTATCCCACCACATTTAAACCACGATTTTAAACTAAATATATACATTCATACATACATACATATCTGCACACGTACATATGTATGAATCAATCAGCTTAATGTACGGATGGATGTGGAGATAAAAATACTTTTTTACACCACAGGTTAAAAAAACACATATGTATGTATATATGTAGATATGCGAGTATGCAAATATATATGTATGTATGTATAAATACACATGCTTTGCTTTTGAAACCAAATATGCACGCACATTTTTTATAAATCTTGATGGCATTTTAATCATTCATATTATACATATATGTATGTATTAGCGTATACGCTAGTGAAAAATACAAATAAAAATATTAGTGTGTTAATTTATCAAAGCAAAATTTCTAGACTAATATGTATTTTTAATTATGCCTTGGATATCCATTACGGGCTTACGTTACCACGACAGTCGGGTAATCCGAACGGACCTAGATTTGTATATGACCAAGAACTGTAAACTCGCCAACACACATGAAATGAAGCGGCTAAAATGCCGCAGCAATTGCAGTTCATATAAAGCAGTCATAAAAATAAAGTTTAAATAAGGTGACATTATCTTATGTAAACTTTATAATTAAGCAAACGAATAATACAATATTAGTACGATGCGCTATGTTTTGACCTCGCAAGTATATACACATTTTCAATGATCCATTCCAATCCGTTGTTTTTACTTCACTTTCCATAAACTCATTTTATTTACAATTTCTCTGAAATCTAAGCGATTAATAGTCCCATATATACATATGTATATATGAAAATCCTGCATAATTTCGACACGTCTCTCTGTTCATTCTGTTATTCATACATATGTAAATAAATATCTATGTGTGTGTATATACTCTGCTTTTGTATTAGCCGCAATGCGGTACGTGCATTAAATGGTCATAAATAATGATAGTGAAAGTACATATATATACATACATGTGTGTACAAAAGAATTTATAAAAAAGAAAATATTTATAAATGTTTAGTTTATTTATACATTTATTAAAAAATATAGATGTAATACGGGTATCCACAAATATGTTGTAAATGTCAGAAATACTATTAGCTACAGAACAGAAATCGGGAAATTACTTTTTTATTTTTGGGATAATTTTTCTTTGAACTGATCTGCAATATACTGCCAATATTTACGTCGTACAATATCATATTTCTTGGACATGTCGTTACAAAGATTAAAAACCTTTCGCGGCACAACATCAGATTCAGCCACATTCGACTGTTGTAAACTTTGATCTTTATAAAGATCGATTAGAAAAGCCAATAGGTAAGGTGAACGTACACCACAGGAATACAATTCTTCACAAAATGCTAAAACTTCCTGTCGACCATTCCCTGTGGCGCTATCTTCATATTTCAAAATGCCTCCTAAATAATTCCAAGCACTTTCGTTGTTCTTTACGACACGAATACGGTTCATCGTATACTGTATCTCACGTTGCACTACATCTGTGGTAAATCCAAAATGTTTAAGTACGAAAAACCGCTGATTCCAAGCCGAATTATTTCGAATGTCTTCTGCTATGAGACGATCCACAAACGACAGCTCGTTTTCAAATAGGCTATAAAAGGCATTTATAATAATTATTTATTTGTGAAATTTAAAAATATTTATGCTTTAGGTACTCACTCAAATGTTTTTATTGCCCATTGTCTGTGTTGCCACGCATGATAGTTTTTGTTATCACGCTCAAGAGCTACTTCTGTCAACTCTAGCTCTTTCGAGGAGTCATTTAACATTACCACAATAACACGACGATGGTGCCAAACTTGATAGTTTTTTGCATTATCTCGTATAACTTCATCCAAATAGTCCAATTCTTCGAACAGGTCAGATTGTAAGGCTCGTAGTATATCTCGCCGATATTGCCATACTGTATAATTTGCTGGGTTAAGCCGTAATGCATCAGCAGTAAGTTCCAAAGCTCTCTGAGATTTCTCTTTATGTGCAAGTATAGCGCGGAAATAATCAAACACTTCACGGACTGCATTCCATAAAAGGCACAATAACATTATTGTAACCAAAGCATTTAAATAATGTGAATAAATTAAAACTATTTCATCGAAAATTATAAATTTTGCACTCACATTTAGGACTGTATGCTATAGCAACAATAGGATGTTCACCATCATCTTGAGGAATAGGTACAATGTCAGCCCATTCGTTCCTCTCACTGTAAGGAATCCATTCTTCAGACCAATCGTCGCTATCACTATCGCTCATTTTAGCACCTTTCAAATATTTTTCAAAATGTAATCTACAACAAACTGCTCAAAACTATTCCTATGATATCTTTATACATTTAATTTACCCAAGAATTCTTGGTATTGTAACAACAGCTGACTCATAAGCTTTGTTCCATTTTCACTTGACAGCCTTTCACAACAGAGTTGCCATGATCAATATTAGCTACAGCAATATTTCTAAAAACAATGTAATAATACTTCAGACCAATTAGGGCCTAAATTATAAAATTTAGGGCCGATTTTACAAGATCTTCTTAGATTAGCCATTCACTTTAAGATAACTAATTAAATGTTATTAAATTGAAGCATTTGTATCATTTGCTATTGTCCATATTACCAGCATAAGCAAATTTAATCAAATGATCATAATATACTAGATATTTATCTATAAATCTATCAAGGTTCGCGATCAAACGACAGGCTGACGATACCAAGGGGGTTAACTCATTATTTTAGAGAGTGTCAGGGTCGTAAAGGTTGAGGCAGTAGTCTGCTTTACAGGCTTCACAATTTTTTTTTTGTTTTGCTTTAAATCTCTTCCAAAATTATGTCTTTAAAATTCCAGGGGCCAATTCGACATATTTTCGAAGCCAGAGCAGTTTTAGTGGCCGAGCGTCGAGCAGGTGCGAATGCTCAGGCAGACTTTAAAGCGCGTTTTCTCGAGTTTTCATTTTCACAGGTGTTAGAAAACGGTGTTGGCGATAGCAAAAAGAATATATGTCCGATCGCAAAAACCAAAGTGATATATCTTCAGTATTAAATTATCTTCTATTTGAACTAAAAAAAGTTTGGAATTTTATAACTTCTTCGGTATTTTTTTTAGTTCATAAAGAAAAGAAACTTATAAAAATTAAAAACCGACCTCCATCACCAGCACGGATTTACAAGTGCAGACTCCAGGCGCTCCAGAAAAATACTTACAACTTTGAAAAAATTTCAATATTTATTAATAATAAATATTGTGTTTTAAGCCTTAAATATAGTACACCATCGTCTTAAAATCCCGTTTACCGCAATCATATCCTTCCCTTTCAAAAGAAATTGCTAAAAAAACGCTTTTTTCGGCTTCTAAAGCAGACTACTGCCTTAATAAAACGGCCAATGACGTCTTAAAGTTATTAATAGAATTAACTTTGAATTTTAATTTAATTTTATAAATTTGTCCTGTGCTCACTCATTACATACATATACTTATATGTACCGCAATTGTTCAATATTGCAAATTACAAAATCACAAAATATCACCGAAGCTCTCTCTTTTATAGGCATTTCTAGTAATCATCAAAAGACTGTAAATTCAAGCACTTTGAATAGTAGTATGTAGTATAATAAAAACTATCACAATTATGTATACATGTACACATGGAAGCTATAATAAAGTTAAACTCCATTATACAATTCCTTGTTTGCAAAATAGATTACATATGTACATACATTTTAATTATAATTGTTAATCTGACACTAAAAACAATAAATTCGGTTAAAGTGAATTATCAATGGACTGTTATCAAGGTAAAGTGCTACCTGTATAAATCTTTTAGAACTATTTATTTCATTTTTTACACATAACATGTACACGTAAATATCATTGTAACTCCAGAGAAACGGAAATGTACATTGGCTTTATTTATTCTAGTTAGCATTTTATAAAAGGTTTATAGTTAGTATTATTACTAGAAAACAATGTAATGTAAATGAGAACTAGCGATAAAAACAACAAACAATACGAACATTATGCACTACAAACGAACAATCTCTTGGACAAGGCGAACATACGAATGTTGTCTTATATCTCGCAGTCACCTTCTGTAATCAATCTGTAATCAGAGAGCGCTACCGAATGGCCAACAAGACTACCTGGCCAAAACTAAAAAAAGAAATCTTTGCAATCGAATCCTATTGTTCATCCTATCTTGCTTGCAATATTCCTGGATTGCACAAATAATAGTTGAACAAATAAATACGTTAAAACCAAAGTAAGCAATACTATCTTATATTACATTGTTGAAAGAGCAACAATGACCACTATTGCTTTTCCTACAGGGTATATACATACGTATGTTTGTATGTGTAGATCCTGAGTGTCGTATTCTTTAGTTAAACTTAATTGTATTGTAAGTAAGTAACAAATAAACAAATGTGTAGAGTATTGTTATATAAATGTGAGCTATTTATACTCGCATACATGTATGTGTGTGTGTGCGTTTATTAAAAACTTTGATAAGATATCAGTAGCTTTGCTTTGTCAAATCAATCTCCATGCTATCTCTCTTCTCAATTTGTGCGTCTTATAATCAACTTATCAGCACCATTGGGCAATCAAACGTTTCTATGATGTCGAAGTGCGCGCACCTAATCAGCTTTGGTATACGGAGTGGCCTGCAAACGGATATTCCCCGTTCGCTTTCAAGGGCAATTTCGGTGGATCATGGAAGGCATGATTTTATTAGTAAACGATCGATGAGTTTCCAATCGCATCGTAAATGCAATGTGGTAGTTATCGGCGGCGGAGCTGTAGGAGCATCCACAGCATATTGGCTGAAAAAGCGAGCCAATAGAGACCTCAGCGTCATTGTTTTGGAACGAGATCCATCTGTGAGTACTTCAAATTGTATTCTTTCAAGTCTTATGCATAAACCTTTCAAATAACTGTAAGTAAATATGAACTATGTATATAAATATTTTTATATTTTAGTACAAAGAAGCGTCCACTGTATTGTCGGTCGGTGGTGTTCGGCAACAATTTTCCTTACCGGAAAATATTCAAATGTCAGTATTTGGTGCCGAATTCATACAGAATTCCAAAGAATATTTTGGCGATGTAGATTTATGTTTTCGGCCTAACGGCTATTTAGTGCTGTCCTCTGAGAAATGTGCACAAACTTTACAAGAAAACTCCAAGCTGCAAAATGAATTGGGGGCTCGTAATGAACTATTAACACCATCTCAACTGAAACTGAAATTCCCATGGATTAACACTGATGACATAGCACTGGGTACTACAATCATTAATTATAATTAATCGACATTTCTTTTAATACAACTCTAATGTTGTTTGTATTTTCAGGCTGTTATGGATTTGAAAACGAAGGCTGGTTTGATCCATGGGCACTTTTGGGTGGTTTCCGTAGTCAAGCTAAGGAATTCGGTGCAGAGTTTCTGCATGGCGAAGTACTTGGTTTTGATATCTCTAAAGGTTCGGAAACTCTGAATTCCGTGACAGTTCAAGCCAAGAACAATGAGACTTGCGTTGTTGATTTCGATATTTGTGTTTTGGCTGCTGGTGCTCGCTCAGGTCAAATAGCTCATCAGGCAAATATTGGCACTGGAACAGGTGCATTGTCGATACCACTGCCCGTTGAGCCACGAAAACGGTTTGTTTATGTTTTTACATCGCAGGGAGAGAATGCACCCGGTCCGGGCACACCTTTAACTATCGATCTAGATGGCACATATTTCAGACGGGATGGCATGGGCAGTAATTTTATCACCGGCCGAAGCCCGTGCAATGAACAATCCGAGCCACCAGTTAATAACTTGGACGTTGATCACGAATACTTCGAGGCGGATATATGGCCGACATTGGCGAAGCGATGCACTGCGTTCGAATCAATTAAAGTTTGCGGAAGTTGGGCCGGATATTATGAGTATAACACGTTTGATGAAAATGGTATAATCGGGCCACACACATACTATAAGAACCTTCTCATCGCGACGGGCTTTAGCGGGCATGGTATCCAACAGTCGCCGGCAGTAGGACGAGCCATTTCGGAATTAGTATTGGATGGTAATTTTAAAAGTATTGATTTAAGTCGTCTTGGATTCGATAGGATTGCTTCCAATAGGCGAATGTGTGAGTCCAATATATATTAGATATATAAATTAAACTATGTAAATACATTTTTAAATGTAAATACATTAAAATATAATTCCTAATGTTGTATATTTTGTATGCTTTTGGCACAAAGTTTAACATGCTTACTTATTCGGTACTCACCTTTTCTCCGAATGCTCAATGCATAATGTAATATCGTAAAACTATACAAATATACATATACACGATTAAAATTTTTTGTTTTATATATTTGCATAGAAATTAAATGGAATTAAGATTGGAAAACAAATTTTGTATACATTCATACATATTTAGAGTTCTAAATTATGCTGTAGGTTTATCTCTAATTTCTTTGTAAGTATGTATTTCTAATACAATTTTTTTATAAAATATGTAATATGTGTAAAATTAATTCTTAAATCGTTTAAATACTCTTGTGCTTGGAAATTGTCGTGTGCTTATTAAAGAAAATGAAATATATTATTAGATAAACAACTTTTTGACAATTTGCTTCGCATAAGCCTTCAAATAGGCTTTAGTAATGGCTATAATTATATGTATGCATTCAATCGGTTCTCGCACCTTATTTATCTGTATTATTTAAGATATACATATGCATATACACACATATATATATATATATATATTTCTAGCTATAGCGGGCGTATTCATTATTAGGAAAATGAATTGAAGAACTACAAGCATACATACATATACACATATGTATATGTGAATGTGTCCTTAAAATCATGGAAGTCCTAACCGCAAACAATTCATTATCTGCTCTAACCTTATACATACACATGCATAAACATACATATGTACATACATACAACTATTTTTGACCTTTAATCTTTTTTTTTTTTTGTAAAAGCATTTTAGCAAAATCTTTTAAAATAATTTTTATCAATTCGTACATTATTTGTATACATCATTCATGTATATATAGTATATGCTTTAAATATTATTTTTTATGGTTACTTGCGAGTGCACCAACTTCGAATTACCAAAATCCTATAAACATATGTATTTACAGAAACAAATAAATACATATGTACACTTTTCATGTCAGATTCCGTTTCCTTCCCTTTAAACTATTATCCAATAAGCTTTTTGATTAATAAAAATTACATCAAAATTCTAGCGTCTTCCTGTGCACTCAATTCTTATTCATTTACTTTGCATTGTTATAAGTATATCATATATTAATGGAGTTTTTGTGTATTTTAGCATTTGTAATAGATTTTTGTTAGTTTCATTTATTATTCTTATATGTCTACCCGACTAGCTAACCCTTCCCAACCGTGGCTCTTCTCAATACTCAACGCTCACTTCATTAATTTTCGTTTAATTACTTACTTATCCTCTTCGATGCCCTCGTCCATTGCAGCCTTTACGTGGGCGGTACACATTTCCTCCTTACCAATATCACATTTTTCAGCTAACATATCCTCTATGCCTTCATCGACTGGCTGATTCTCCTTGTTAGCCTCTGTGTCATAATCTGCCCTTGCTGGTGGACCCTTGGCTTTTCCAACGCCATTAGTCGCAGCTTGAGGGTTGGACAATGGCTCCTCCCTATGGTTTTCTTCTTTTAGGTCAGGAGTCATTTTGACTCGACAAGTTTCGTACGCTTTTGTAAATCCTAACTTCGTATATAGATTCCTAGATGCATCATTTTGTGGACGTATGACGACAAACGGCGAATAGCCACGTTCAATAACAAGTTTAGTGAGAGATCTAGCAAGTCGAATTCCATAGCTAATTTTGAAGAGAGTATTACTTTTATATATAATCTTCAATATAATTCGAATAATCATTCCTACCCTTTGCGACGGTACTCTGGACGAGTTTGCATTGAGAACATTGCTCCATAATAAGAGTGCACCATCCATGCGGCTAATTCATTCGTATCTTTGCGGAATATTCCCAAACCTGGCAATACGTCCACTAATATCTCGAACACCTCGATGCGTTCAATCTCGCTGGCCGGATACAAATCGTGAATACCCTTCACATCCTCAGCAGTAAGTGGACGCATCTCTGCATCCTCAGGCAATTCTTCCAACTCTAAATCCGTATTCAATTTATCACACACGTAAATGTCGCCTTCGAGCCGCTCCATTACACCAATTGTCGAATAAAAATCATCCAGACGATTCATGATAGCAATATGCGTGAAATTCAGGTACAATGGCTTTTTCCAATCGATAAGAATATCTTCGGTCCGCATAAGATCCACACACTCGATTTGTGTTGAGGGACAAAATATACCAAAGCTTTGATAAATATTGTTGTTGGGCTAATTTCAGAGAAAAAAATTATAGTTAAATAATCAAACATACTTTATAATAGACATTAGAAGGGCGAGCACTAAAATTTAAAACAACAAGTAAGGAAAGGCTTTGTTCGGGTGTAACCGAACATTTTATACTCTCGCAATTTATTGATATACATAGTTTTTTTAAGATAACACACAATTTGACCCATATATTCGGCATAAAGACCAATAGAATAACGAAAATTATCATATATAGTATATGAGGGCTGAGTTAATTTCTGAACCGATTTCACTATTAAGCCCATCATATTTTTTAAAAACCTATAATTAGGTATATACGAGATAGGGAAAGTTATGAACCGATTTTAACCATTTTTGGTACAGAGACACACTATTAGAAGAAAAAGATTTCCTCTGAATTAAAATAAGATATAGAGATTTACCGATATGCTCGGTGAAAAATTACCCGAAGGCACTGAATTATTCATGAGGTTATTAGTTAGTGAGTTAACGCACTTTTAGTAATTTTTAACATAACCTTTGTATGGGATTCCGATTTCCACTATTTTCGTGGTGTATGATGGGGTACGTAAAGGAAACGATTGCGGAAAGTTTGGTTTGTTTAGCTTTATTAGTTTGCTCATAAAAATTACGTCCAAATATGCCCCTTCCTTGTGCGATCCTTTGTACCAAATTTTACTTTTATAACTTTATTTATAGCTTATTTATGACACTTTATGGGTTTTCGGTTTTCGCCATTTTGTGGGCGTGGCAGTGGTCCGATTTCGCCCAACCCTCTCACGGTCCCAAGGAATGTTTGTGCCAAGTTTCGTCAAAATATCTTATTTTTTACTCAAGTTACAGCTTGCACAGACTGACAAACGGACGGACGGATTTCAAATATACTCGTCACCCTGATCACTTTAGTATATATGACTCTATATCTAACTCTTTTAGTTTTAGGTGTTACAAACAACCGTCATGTGAACAAAACTATAAACTCTCTTAGCAACTTTTGTTGCGAGAGTATAAAAATCATGCATATGTATGTATGTACCTAATTAAACAACTATTTAAATATAAAAACAAATATACCGTAAGCGTGCATCCTGGAAAATGTAATATTATTGGTTTCTCCGGCCAATCTTTGGAAACATAAAAGTAAAAGTCCCAAACACGATCATTCAGGTACGTTTTAATGGTTTGATGAAACTGAAAGGACACAAATCGATTAGTTAATCATATTCCAAATGTTGTAAATTATTGCAGAATTTATTTTAGAAATTATTTATATTAAAAAAAAAAAACTTACCTTTAGTGATTCCGGTATGTATCTCTCCAAATACTCCAAAATTTCTGGAAGCTCAGATTCTTGTACCAAACGAAAATGTTTACCTTCAGGGATGATTTCCATTTCTGAAAGCATATCAATTCAAAAACCAATTTAGAAAAAGTGTGATTATAAGGAACGTCCATAACATAGACAAAATTCCAGGTTATAAATATTATGGAATTACATTTAGAATTTATAGAATTTAGAATAAACAAAAACCATTCCGTCTTTTTTCAAATTTTAAAGCGAAGCATAAAACTATTTCGAAAATATACTAGTTTGCCACTAGAAATTTCTTTATCAAATCCAACTAGTCAGATAAGTTGTTCTCTACATCTACATAGATTAATGAATCCTGAATGAATCCGAACAAAACGATCGGACTTACATCACTTGCATAAAGTATGCAATTAATAAAAAAAATATAAATATTTATGCATATTATTGAACTTCCTGTTGGTAAAATACCGATATTAATCTTCCGGTGCGTATTTAGTTGCAACTAATTAATCTAGCAATCGCAAATATACATATGTATGTATGTACTCTTCACAGCAGCATTATGATTACCATCAAATGCATTATCGGTATATATATGTTGTTGTACAACACATATGTATGTGTATATAATGTATAATATGAATAACATTCGGCAAAGAGGCGAGCAAAGCCGAAATTTTAGTACGATTTAATTCTTTTCACAGGACATCATATGTATACATACATACATATAATGTGGTTTTGGCAACGATGCTGCCAATTGTTATAATCTTCGTTGTAGTTTTAATATACATAGATCCGGAAAATGTACCAAAATGCGATGCAATGAAATCTTTCGTTATTGAGTATATTATAAACTAATGAAAAATATATTTTTAAAAGATTAAAACCGAAAGTTCTGAATCCTCTTGTTTGGGCTGATGTTGCTCTTCGACAAGAGACGGCGTTTCATCAAATTATTTCATTATGACCTCTATAGCCAAGTCTATTGTTACCCCATGTACATATGTACATTTGTACAATAGGTTTGGCCTAGCTGAGCATCTGCACTCGTCTGTAAGATACACGCGACCGCTATGTATTGCGAGTAGTTTGTACATATGTATGTATGTAGGTAAAATTTCTATCAATATTAAGGAAATGCAGTAATTGGCGTTGAATACGCTAACGCTAAGCAACTAAGCAAACAATTTTTGATAATAAAGAATATCAAAAAAGAAATCAATCATTGTTGTTTCTTCGTATGTGTGTGTAGCTTCCATACATACTATAGGTTATTGACTAACGCCAATGTTACCATTATGTTTAGTTGTAAAGAGTCAAATCCGGTCTATGTATCTAGAATTGTACAATAAAGTATATTTCTGATAATAGTCGGGTCTGGCGGGACATATAGTGCGCCTTTGAGGGCTTATATGTCAGAAATATAAAACGAATAAAAGCATAAAAACATGCTTGTACATTTCATATACTATGTGCATATGTATGTATAATTTTTTTAATAAATTCGCAAATTTTATGCTGGAATCGCATTCATATATGTGAAATATTTTATTCGAATCACAAAGTCACTCTGTATGTATATATACATATATATATATACAGTGGAACTGCTCTAACTCGAATCACCATAATCCACAAAAAAACTTCGAGTTATAGAGAGTTCGAGTTATAGAAATTTTCATTAAATATAGATTTACCCACAGTTTTAGTTATTTACTTTGGAAAAAGTTTAATATAAATACATTAAAACGTGTAGTCTGTAATTTTATTTGTTGCCCTTTGCTATTGTTGGCTCTTGGCGTATGTATCCGATGCCTTTATTACACGATTTATGAAATCCATTATAATAATATCATATTTTTTGTTCGCCTCCATACGAATATAGGGACTCTTAAAATCCGGCTTCGATAGTAAAATTTTTAAATTTGATTATGCCCTGGTTCGATTTATGGAAGGAAATTTGTATGAAATTTGACTTCTATTGCCAATTTAAGAGTTCGAGTTATGGAGAACTTCGGCTTATAGAAGTTCGAGTTATGGAAGTTCCACTGTATAAATATCTATGTACATATTTGCATTCGAAAATGTACAAACATATGTAAGTCATGAGTGTACAAATAAATTCGCAGACTAAACCAACTGGCAGGCACAAGTGCATTGAAAAAGTGAACAGATGCAGATAATATTGCTTTGAATTGGTTGGTTCCTCGTTCTTATATTTTTATAACAATATTCTGTGAGGTACTTACAAACAAATAAAGTCACACGATCTTATGTAAAGATATACTTCCGAATGTTTCTTCTGTTTAATTAATTCGATTTGCGAATCTACGTTACTCCTTTTGTGTTTGGGTCAGTATATGCTTTATGTTCGAAATTTACAGTTATTCTTTATTATTATTATTATTTTTAAAGACGCGTAAAAGGCGATTAGTTGTGTGGTGTATTATTTTTATTTCCGTTTAAGGAAGTTTAATTGTTAAATTAAGATAATCACAGATTTCAAATATTTTCTTTCATTAAGAGTTTCATTAAATTGCGAATTTGTTGAATTAACTTAACAATTTATTGATTTATCTTTTAAATGTTAATTAAATGTTTAACTTTCCGTTATTTGTTGTTCTTTATTTCTGTTTTGATGTAATATGTATCATTTGGGTTGGCCTTGTTAGTTGGAGATGACGGGAGGCGAATCTAGTATCAAGTTATATAAATGAAATATGAATTGAAATTTCTTCAAATAATAATTATGTATAAATGGCGCAATTATCGGTTAAATAACTGCTGAGTAATTAAGATCCGGCGATTTCGAAACAAGTTTGGGAGACTTGGATTGGATTGTTTTGAAGCGATTCTAGCGGATATCACGCTTGCGTTGCCCCCCGGAGCACCTCCACTGGCCAAACCCCGCTCAAAATCGAACAATTATTTTAAATTTTCCACAGTTAATTATTATTGATTCCCGATCACACAGTACACATACATATGAGTGTATGAGTATATCCGCGATTAGTGCTGAATATTAGTACGGGGCGACTCCTCGTACAGATTTTAATGATCCTCTTATGATAAACAATTCTATCGGCTCCTTACTATAGTCTTTGCCGTGTTCGTATTGTGCAGTAGTTGTCGTAACAGCTGCTGATTATGCGTTGATGTCGCCGTCGTTGTTTCTGTACGTTTTTAAAATTATGTGTGATTTTTGTTGATATGCATTGGCGAGCAGCCGCCTCGCATATGGTAGGTAGGTATGTATGTATGTGGTTAGTCACTCGACGTGGAATTTATTCGCACGAGCCTCTGTTAATCGCGTTTTTCTTTTCCGAATTCTCGTGTGAGTTTATTGAATTTTCAGCGCTGCGAACTTAACAACATTGAGCGATTTGAAGAAATTTTTGCAGACTGACAATCAATCGATTTTTAATTCACTTTCTTTTCAACTGCGAAAATGCAAAAACTACTTTTCCGAATTCCTCTTACAGGACAATTGATTTTTAACTTTCTTCTATCCAAATATAGTGAGTCATTCAATGCCACACTAGCAAAATTACTTTTAATTTTCCGATGACAATATTAATGATTATTTTCCAGCGCTCTTTAATCTGAGTTAAATCCTTTCGGCCATGCGACTATATTAGTTGGCTTAATTTTCACAAAATTGATGATTTTGGTTTTAAAAAACTGATGGTCTTTTATTTTCCAAGTATAGAGATGGATTGGTACTTCTTGCACTTCTTACTGCCGATTCAATTGTAAACTGTTGTGGCGAATGGCGACGGACTCGAACTGTTTGTTTGGCAAGGAGCAGATGTTGCATTTAGGCTCTTTGCTGTGTCGCTCGATTTCATTGCGCTGCAACATTGGTTACTACATCGCTGTTGCGCTCTCCTCTCGCATTTGTTCTTACTCGTTGTATTGTTCGTGGCACTCCTACTGTTAGTTCAACATTATTAGCAGAGAAAGCCGGTAGTTAGAGTTCATTTCACAATATGCATATATGTATGCTTATGTACTTTCGCATGCATAAATGTACACATATACATTTATATAGTATAAACTATGTATGAATGCAGTGGAAGGAATGTGCAATTCTAACGTGGCAGAATGGAACCAAATAACTCGTCAGTGTTTGGTATCGGTGTTCTGTTTGATTGCAGTCATCAAGCAACTTTTTTGAAAATGTAATAAAATCTTGATTAATATAAACTATTTACTTTTCATTTGAATGTATTGTATGTATCCTTACAGCGCTAACACACCCGCCTGACTTTTCTTTGAATACATACATATATGTATACACAAATGTACATAGAGCTGGTTAGGTTTTTTCACAAACTTGAAGGGATGTTTATTCTCAACTTTATTACTGCACCAATGTCGCTGTCACCACGTTTTCGATTCGTTACAGGTATGCAACAAGATAAACTGCCATTTTAACTCCTTTCACATGTATAGGTGATCTATGTTTACTCCTTAACGGTCGCTTATTTAGCCATATGGCACAACAAATGAAGTCAAGGATAAACAAGTTGCATAGTTGATTTTTGCTATAGTAAAGTTTTGTGGCTTCAAATGTTTAATTTTATTCACATATTTACCTAAGTTGTACTTATGTACATATATTGTACGCACCACCGTATAACTATCGATATTTTGTACAATTACACCCTGCATCCTTGAGTTTGCGCGTTGAGGCAGAGCGCTCTCCACATTGCTGAGGAATGCTACCAGAGATAAAAATGCTACTCTCCCAAATTCGTAGAACAAGCGTATGAACTTTTTATGTACCTGAAGCACTGTATGCAACATTGAGAACTTTGCTGCTCACCATACTCCCTAACTGTTTTTGCACACTTGGAGATGCCTGCATTGGCGCAAGCATGAATCAGCCGAATTTGGCACATGTTTTGCCGTCGTTACACCGATATGTTTATATGTACGTAAATATGCACTTCGTATGAATTTTAGTAAGGCATACATAAATGTAGGCAGATATTTGTTATTAGTGTGACTTATAAATAAACATTCGTTAGTATATGTACATTATCGCGAGTTGGTATAAACGAATGTATGCACATATACAAATACAAATGTGCCTACCTAATTTTAAAAAGGAGCTTCCACCATAGGTATTGTATGTACATATGTGCAAACACATTTGTTTAGACTTTTGTAAATTTTTGTTTAATTATAAATGAGAATTCTTCTTCCTTTGGAGTTTTACCTAATATAGACATGTCTGTCGGTTGCGATTGAGTGCTTCCACATGGGAACTAAATAACTGTATGTTTGAAACAAAACATACATTTGTATATAAATACTAAACGTTACTTCCATGTTATGAAAAATCAATCATATTGCATCAGACGAAGTGCGATGGCTGAAAACGAACGAGAGTTACATCTCTTTTAATGAAATGGAGTACATTCGGCATAACCATAATTAGAACTATAGCAAGTTGGCTTAACTGTACCGGCATTTTCTCTCACCAATGTTAAGATATGCATCAATAATATTATTTATATGAGCGAATGTTTATCAGGAATCAGAAATACGAGAGAATACATTATTGTATCATACAATTTGTGAATTGCAAAATTCTATCTCGCTCTACATCGGTGGGAGCCTTGTGTTTTGTATTAAAATAAATTTCGCGGGTTTTTGCCCATGTCTCTCAGTAATCTCTCATTTCGATTGTTGTACGTAAGCTTTTAAAAAGATAAACTGTAGTCACAGAATTTGTACTATCTACAAGTTCTCTTATGTTAAATACAAATATACGTTAGTATGTAAGTATGTATGTACATACATATGTATAATATAAGCATGTATATGCACATAGTTGGAGTATAAATTAAGCAATGATGAAATATTAGTTGTTTTTTCATCTTGTACGAATAATTTGGAGTAGAAATATACATTTTTAATATTCAATATGGGCCCTTCTGCGGCCCATGCAGAACCTCCTTGCATATCGTAAATCGAGAAGTAGTTTTGTAATATAAACATAAGACGAGAAACTCAGCTTTGTAGAATTGTGAGCGTCCTTTTATCAATTAGTGTGGCCAAGTTCCGAGGCGACAAGATCCTTGACGTCTGGTTCCGGGTAGCAAAAACAAACTGCTCTTAATTAACAATCCAGATATGCATTTATAGTACAGCAAATTAAAAGTTTGTCTCAAGTGAGTAGCAGTAACTTAAAAAAAGGTTTGTATATCTTCCGAAAAAAACACAGAGCGTTGGCTGTATTCATGCGATTCATAGGCCCGCAATATTAAGGGAGGAACCGAAGTGCCTTAATATGTTATGTTAGAATCGGGTCAACAAATCATTTTGCGATTTCAATAATGGCTCCATCATTAATTCTTCCACAAAAAATGTCAAAATTTTTTCTCTGCCGTATGAGTATATTTACTATGTATATGAGGTGTACAACAATATCCAATGATTTTCACACATACACCTATGTACATATGTGTGTACTTATACAATTTTCCTTCTCAGCTACCCCGTAAGTTATGATTGATCGAAAGGCACTAGCAACACAAACTCAAATGTTCGCGACCTTGACGCAAGAAAGCAATACATATGCATACATATATACATACATATGTATACAGTTACATTTGTCAATGAGTCATCAAATTTCGGTCAAAGTGTCGCAGAAACGCAATCGACTTCATACCATTAAAAACATAGTCATATCTATTTTCATATTAATAAATGATAAATGCACAGAAATGCAAAAACAATATGTCACGTGATATAGATTGAGTTCCTGTTAAAAATTGTTCAATAATGTGTGTGAGGAGTGGTATTCCACGTTCAACCTGTTGCGCATAACCTGGTTACACTAAATCCACCAATAGAAGAGGAGGAATTCGGATTCAAGAGTGACTCGGTCTTATTATATAATAATTTGTCAAGAATTTAGTCTGGCATACCATATTTTCGTCACTTGCAGAAAGTTGGATAATCGGAAGTATATTTACAAGTACATACAGGTGGATGTACTGCTGGTTATTTTGATACACGCCAAATTAAAAATAAAAATAAGTATTGCGGCGACACTTAAAAGTTTGTAAGACCATTCGTGTTATTTTAACAGAACGACATGTACATAAATACGAGTATGTAAGTAATTAAGTACGTATATGTACAAACAAAGGGATTATTGATATAAAGTTCATGGTCAGTTGGTGGAACCAATTTTAGCGCAGTTACTAGCGACAGTAACACTGAGTGACTCATCGCTTGGTGGACGAAATAAATAAATTCATATGTATGTATGTAAATTCGAATGTGAAAGTGTGAAAGCCACTCTCAAAACACCGAAAGTTTTGTTAAAATTGTAATTGCTATTATTTTATGTCGTATCTTTATTAATTGAAGTAGAATTCATTCATAATACTTTCATACATTGACAAACAGAACATTTGAAAAATAATTGGGGAAAATGTTGTGAAAGACTCTAACGCTGAAAAGTACCATGAATCACATTTTTATCCCGGAATGGTATCTGGGAAGCTGAGAATTTTTAAAATTACCATTAATTTATCAAGCTGTATTGGAAAGATGTTTGGAATAATGTCGAGATAGCGATCAAATTTCAAGTTTTCGCTTGTGAGACACAGGCAAAAATTCAGCATAAAACATCCATTGGTCTCTATGCGTATGTTTGTATATTGTAAATACTTTATTTTATCAGTTATATCTACCTTAAGTTGTTCACCACTTGAACTTAATACGAAAGTACCTAATTAGGAATTTAGTTTATGCACCCATATATTTAAAGTCTTGAGAAGTCATTGGTCTATTGATATATTGAGAAACAACTTACACTCCTTTTCCAAGGGATTATGGGTAAATGTGTCTGAGATGATGACATGAATTTCATTTTTTCTCCTATTTAATAAACATTACGATCGAAAAACTAGCAATATATTTAAAGAATTATGCTAAATTTTCAATTATATTTCAGTTGGATTGTTATGCAGCGGTAGGAAATTCCTCAAATTATTTCGTTAAATTGACAATGATTTGCCGGATATAATTAAGACTCTATTCCTTTGATTCCTTTGGCTAGGCACTACTGTCGTGCACAGTAGTTAACAGTTTACAACTTGTACGAATACTATAATTTTTTCATTTTTTGTTCTCTCTATTTCAATCTAACAACATTCATTGAATAAAAAATAATAATAACGCGCGTGTTTTTCAGTCGTCTGATAAACAGTGGAACTCCCATAACTCGAACTTCTATAACTCAAATATCTCCATAACTCGAACTTTTTGGTCAGGCATAATACAAAATTTAAAATTTTACTATCGAGACATAATTTTAATGGAGTCCCTCAATACCGTATGGAGGCGAACAAAAAATATGATATAACACTTAAGGATTGCGTAAATCATGTAAGAAAGGCATGGGATATAGAGGTCAACAGCCAACCAATAGCAAATGTAACAAAAAAAATTACAGAAAACAATCTTTTAACGTATACCCATAAAAACATTTGCGAAGTAAATAAATAAAACAGTGTACAAATCTATATTTTACAGCTATTTGAAAAAATTATGTTTTAATGAAAATTTTATCACTCGAAGTTTTTTTATGTATTGAGGTGATTCGACTGTATTAGCATAAGAAGTTATTCGAAGCATTCAAATTTCTCTGCACTAGAGACAAAACTTCTTTATCGACACCATTTTTTTAATGTTTCTAACTATTGTGACCTAGCAAAACAACAATATAGAATTGACAATTTCACGTGTATGCTGAAAATAAGTGATAGTTTGTGGTCTGCGTTCCAATCAAAACAAATATTATGGAGACGTTTAATTCGCACCCCGGCTTTTGTCCAGTATGTGGTTCCATCCTGCCGCCATTAAATACCGTAGGTCATGTCGTCTGTTATAATTGCAAAAAGGAATTTCCACCAGACGGTAAATTATTTTGTGAATTTATAAGTTTCAAGCTACATACATGCATATGGGCAAGATTTTAAACATTTTTCAATATACATATATTTTATTTAGTTTTTGGGTCACAAGACGTTGAGTATACTATACACTTCAACAGTTACAATCCAGAAAAGGTATTTGACAAAACAAAAAGCTACTCGGAGGATGAAGCGGAAGGGCCGGTTGTCGAGCGTAAATGTCAAAAATGTGGCAATATGCAAATGTCTTATGCTACGTTACAACTACGTTCTGCTGATGAAGGGCAAACAGTGTTCTTTACATGCCTTAAATGCAAGTATGTACAATATATACATATATATTATAAAAATAATGGTCTACAATATTGATATTTTTTGCAGATTTAAGGAATCTGAAAACTCATAACCTCAATGGAATTTTATTATTTTTCATAAGTTTTGATTTAAGTGGTTTTATTGCACAATCTGCACTACATATTAAAGTGTTTTTATCGATAGTAAATGCAAATACAATAAAACGCTGTCCCTTGTTTTACTATTTATCTTTGTCTTGTTCTGCTTCCTGCGACTCGTCACTATCTTCATCCTCTTCAGAATCCTCATCACTGATTTCGTAATCATAGTCATCGTCGTCACTTTCATTTTCCTGACCATAACTAGAGTTTGCACCGCCTCCATAAGCACCTCCCCCATAATATGAAAATCCTCCATATTCGTCATCGCTATCCGCTGGGCCGCCTTGCTGTTGCCGCCCAAACTTATGAGACCTTGTTGACATACTCAAATCTTTAGTGACTGATGTCTCATAGTTACATTTTGGACACGGAATAGCTTTATTTTTTTCATACTTGAATCCCTTCCTGCGTACGTGATCTTCGCAGTAACAAGTTTTACAACGCAAGCAAGAATACTGACCCAATCTATTACAACTTTGACATTTGAAATTCTCCGATTCGAGAACTTGGCACGAAGCTTGGTGTTCAAATTGATCATCTTCGCATAAGAACCCATTGCAAAATGAACATTTAAAAATGCGACCGCCATGCTCCCAAACTCCTCGCTCGCATTCGAGACAAATTGCATTCTGCAGCGGACAAGTGCAAGCATGTGTTTGAAGGCACTTCCGTCCGTGACAAACCCATGCTTCACAGAAATCACAAATCGCTCCTACCATACCAAGACCAGTGGTATATACTCCAGGATGTTTTACGACACAGTCACCTGTTTTTAGCATGCACTTTATCTTTCCACATTGAGCACATATTGGTAAGCGTTGAAGGCTTTGGCAAAAGTAGCAAAATGCTCGACTCTTCTGCTTTTTCTCACACTTTTCACATTCCATTGGTGCATTACAGGGCATGTCTGCAAGTGGTACTTCACGATTTCTGATCTCTTTGAGACGCAATTTTTGCTTCTCAGCTTTCTTCCTTTGTCCAGTTTTCTTTTTCGGCATTTTAGTTTTTCACTTCCACAAAACCTTAAATCACTCGAAATCTCCAAATGCCACCTGAGCAAGTTTATCTAACAATCCATACCTTTCATCTGTCAAAATGACAGCCCACATCTATTGTGAATTATACATAAGAAGCATTAAAAACGTCACAAGTTGACTTACATATATGACACCACACACCAGGAAGAATATACAGTTTATAAACTTTTGAATGTCAAAAGCATTATTTGTTTTTGTTATTCAATTCTTAAATTCAAACCAAAGATTTAACACTGTAAACTTTTAGTCGATACTTTAATATACCAACGTTTATTAGAGCACATTGTTTTGAGGAAAATACTTAATAACAACAAGATGTCATCATCCGTTCATTGCCAATTATGGATGGGCAGCGTAAGTAATGAATATACATACATTTTTGCAGACCCTATAGATATGAAAATTAAATGTTTTTAGTTGGAGCCATACATGACGGAAAACTTCATAATAGCAGCTTTTCGTAAAATGGGAGAGGAGCCAACTACAGTGCGTCTAATGAGGAACAAATATACTGGGGAACCGGCGGGCTATTGCTTTGTTAATTTTGCGACTGACGAGAGTGCAATGGACGCAATGCATAAACTAAATGGCAAACCAATACCTGGAACTAATCCAATTGTTCGCTTTCGATTAAATAGTGCAAGTAATTCGTATAAACTTCCTGGAAATGAGCGAGAATTCAGTGTATGGGTTGGAGACTTAAGCTCGGATGTGGATGATTATCAACTTTATAAGGTATTCTCAACAAAATACACTTCTATAAAGACCGCCAAGGTGATTTTAGACAGTTCCGGTTTCTCGAAAGGATACGGGTTCGTGCGATTCGGTATCGAGGATGAACAAAAATCAGCATTATATGATATGAACGGATACTTTGGTTTAGGAACTAAGCCCATAAAAATTTGTAATGCTGTTCCAAAACCAAAGAATGAATTAGGCGTTGCACTTGGTACAACTAGTAATTACGGCTATGGCGGTGTTGGTATTACGGGGACATCGACCACAACAGCGACAACTACGGATTATTCTCAATACTATGATCCTACTAGTACATACTGGCAGAATTATAACTCCTGGCAAGGATATTATGATCAAAGTGGAGCAGGAGCTATATCTGATCCCAATAATGCGTACTATCAACAATCAATGGCGCAGTCCCATGCAAATCCACAAACATTGGCGCAGCATGCAGAGGCATGGAGTGCTCAGCGTGCTGCACAATATGAACAACAAGCAGCAGCTACTGCTGCTGCAAATAATACAACTAATGTTAATGAGGACGATGACTACGCATTGGTGGAACATAAGTTTACATTGGATATAGACAAATTAAACCGCGAGGCATTGGATGCAGATCGTCTGTTATATGACGCTTTAGAGAGTTCAAAATGGCTCCCACTTGAACAGTTGGAGACATATTAAACATTTTTGCGTACACAAACAACTTAGTATACAAAATTTTATATTTTTCAAGAAATAAATATGCATATAACTTATTCTGATAAAAAATGGAAAAACTGTTTTGAATGGTCTGCTTAAACGCATTTTTAGGTTAAGGACTTTTTATTTTAATTAAGAAATATTCATCGAATTTTAATTAACTTAATTTCCAGATTCATATACTAGTATGTAAATGCATACACAACTTCGTAATATATTTGTGCGCCAAGTTTCTTTTCGTATAATTTTTTATTACAAAGTATATGCTACAAACGAAAACAAAATTAATTATAGTGCTCAATAAATATTCAAAGTTGGACCAAGTGTTGACTACCTTTCGGATTCGTAAACCAATTTAATGTGTACATAGTCTTTTATATTCATTATGATAAATGGAGATGTGTATAAATACATTTTTGAAATAACTTTGGCTTGGACCGATTTACATAACTCAAATGCGAGTAAATATAATATAAACTCATTCAAAAGGCATTTTTCTTAAATACGATACGATCCATAAAGATTTTGAGTCGGAATTTGTATTTTACGAATTTTAACCAAAAAAATTTCATTTGACTTTCTTTGATTCTTTCTTTTTAGTTGCTCCACTGTTACTACCGGAGTTATCTTTAGTTTCTTTTTTCTCAGGCTTTTCCTCAGGATGATCTTCGTAACTGCAATAAATTACGATTTATTTATGATATAGGTGTTTTTAAAACTTAAAAAATCAAATACTTACGCAAAAAGAGTTTTAAGTTCCCCTCTCACCAGCGCCACCAACAATGGAGTACCCATGCACGCGGGAACAAGATAGAGTAGTGCTGGTTGCGCATGCTTGAAAACATGCATAACAAATATAGTCGCCAAAAGTCCAAGGAAATATGCCACCAAAGTTGAGTAGAAGTAAATTCGGCTTTTTCGTTTGGAACTATGGTCGAATCTTAAAAGTAATGCTATGAAAATACCAGGAATTACTATATCACCCAATCCCAACATGGCAAAATTGGTTCCACTTAATCCGTTTGTTGGTAAATCTTGTGGGAAGACTAATTTGATTGGTGCTTCGAAACTTTTGGCTACTGTAACCATCACGTTTGTTCCAAATACCCAGAAAATGTCGTAGAAAAACAAGCCACTCAAAAGTATACATCCTGTGACAATGTTATTAAGATGCAATAGTTCAACTCCGTTTACAGCAAATGCTAGTCCGAACATGTTATTGGCAATCCAATGTTTTTTATACAAGTACCATACGCCGATTCCAGACGAAATTCCCAGACAAATGATATCATATGTTGTAAATTTGTAATTTATAATATCCTCTTTGTGCTTGCCTTCGCCTTTGGTGAAATGCATATGAAAAGGTATTTTCGGTACAGCCGTGGGCATTAACGAATTGACAATGGGACTAAGAAGATGTGCTAATGCGATAACACCCAAGCAGAAGAAATATCCAGTGAGTAGAAGGTTTATATGGTTTTTCGAAAAAATTTTGAAAAACATGTACAGTCCAAAGAGAGCGGCAGAAGCGATTATAGGGAAGAACATCGCATCCTTTTTGGTCATTGTTTCTGCTTTTTCCCCACTCACCTGAAATTAGGTACGTTAACGGAAAACAAATAATTCTAGAGTTATATTATGTATGTTTTCTTTACAAAATCTGCAATTACCTTTTTGAGTTTGTGCAATTTAACTGAACGAATTGAACCAAATACAATTGGCAGCATGGCCATTACCACCAGGCTTCCATATGCAACTATGATGCCCTCTGGTGTTGCTGGAATCTTTTCATTTGTTATAGTTTCACTGGTTGCGTTTTCCACCGCATCTTTAACGGCATCCGCAACGGTTTCCACTATCTGATCGGACATTTAACGAAGCTTTGTAAATTTTAATATTTATTGTGCCAAATTTAACTATGTTTATATTGGTAAATAACTTTGCCACAATAACTGTCCAAGTTGACCACGCATGCACCAGAAATAATAGAGAAAAGAAAGTGTTGTACTAGTTATTGCACCGTATCTTCTTCTTCAAATAGAGGTAGTGATGTGTCAAAATAGGTTGGCACCAATGTGAAAACGTGTCAACAATTTTTGGGATACCATATTTTATGCAATGTGTAATAATAAAAATTATTATTAAGAATATTTTATGTATCGGAAACTATATTTGATATTAAACGTGAATTATACTTATTATACCATATTAAAACGCATGTACCAAGTGCTTATAGAAGTATAGCAATATTAGATAATAATAAGATATTCCCAGTGAATACACTCCGTAAGTAACATTAAATTTAAGATTAATATTTCAAAAGCGGCTAGGGCACATCATTACCGGCAATAATGCAATTACAGCCAACTTAACTATAAATCGTCCGAACGACTGAATTGACTTGTCATTCCCGGTTATAACTATATTCTGTTAGCAATTTTGTAAATTAATATAAATAGAATTACACAAGTCTAAAAGATGGAGACAATTTTGGGAATACGTGGGGAAGATTTTGCCATTGTTGCTGCGGAAACAACTCAAGCTCGATCTATAGTTGTTATGAAGGAAGGTAAATAAATGAGCCGTAGTGTAGTTTTGGATTGTTGCTAAATCAAACTAAACATAATTTTCTAGATGAAAATAAAATCCATAAGATAAACAACAGTCTTGTATTTGCGACAATGGGAGAATCTGGTGATACTGTTCAGTTTACGGAATTCATTTCCAAAAACATTGCGCTGTACAAAATGCGAAACAACTACGAGTTGTCACCCAAGGAAGCTGCCCACTTTACTCGAAAGAATCTTGCGGATTACTTGCGTAGCAGAACACCATATCAAGTCAATATGATGATAGCGGGGTAAAAATACATTTATTCCAGCATATTCAAAAGATATATTTTTAAAAGGAACTTATATTTCTAGCTATGATGAACAAACCAAAAAATCGGCGTTGTACTTCATCGATTATTTAGCTAATTCCGTTGAAGTAAAATACAGTGGCCAAGGCTACGGAGCAATGTTTTGCCAAAGTATTTTTGACAGAGAGTATAAAAATGGCTTAAACAAAGATGAAGCCTATACAATTTTGGAACATTGTGTTAAGGAAATACAAAAACGTCTTGTTATAAATCAGAAAAATTTCAAGGTCGCTATTGTAAATAAAGATGGTTTCAAGTGGATGCCCGACATTAACGCCAAAAATATTTGTAACTAACTATAAAAGTACTAATTTTCAATATAAATAATTTGAATAAAACCATCCAAACGTTGTGGTTTTGAACAAATAATTTCTATATGCTTGAGGTTTTTTATGATAATTGGAAATTTTTATTTAAAAATAAATATATGGACTTGGCTAAATGCATAGATTCTATATTTATTTACTTGAAGTTAGAAACAACATAAAGCCACGCAATTTCATTTGCCGCGAAAATTGAGTTATCCTTATGTCATGTGCTAACGGAAGGTGGCCAATCCAAATCAATTTCCACCACATCAAGCGCTATGATATCAATATGATGTCCAACCAATGACGCCACTGATGGAATAGTGCGCCCAAATTCCCCATGCACTAACTCTTTGATATATGTTCCCGCTTGTGTGACGATGTCAAGTATAATTAAATTTTGATGTTGTCGACAAACGGATGCTTTCAGACTATATACAGTTCGAGGCCTTGTATGAAGTGGTCGACGATGTAATACACGTATCGGAGTCTTTTGTTGAATTTCAAATCCACTTTTAAAATCCAGCCTTTTTAAAATATCTACCGTTACATTAGTGTCGATTTGACAAAGTGCACGGTAGCATTTTCTTTTTTGTTCTTCTCCCATCTTTATATGTGTTAACTCTTCTCGTTTGACTATTTGAATATCACGAACTGATACTTTCTGGGACATATCTATATTTTCCTCTATTTTCCTTGCTTCGCCAGATAGCAGTGACGATCGAAATGCATTAGGTATTTCCAATACGAATGGTCGACCTGCACCAAGGCACCTAACATCCACATCTTCTCTACCACTTGACATAAAGTTTACTCTTTTTGGATCATCACTAAAATAAGAAATGTAACAGCATTAAATAATGATGATAACAATCAAAAAACTGATAAATTTAAATATATATGTAAATCCCTTACCAAAAATAATGGGCTATATTACGAATAATAATCTCCTCGATGCTGTCGTCCATTACCCTTTCACCATTCAAAACCCACGGAGTATGTGATAGTTTACGAGAAAGTTTTCTATATCGCCCAGCTACATACGTTGAAGGTCCAATCAGCGAAACTGAATCGAATTTAAGACATTCATTTGGTATCGATGGAGGCACAATGAATGCATTTTTGAATAACTCGGAACTTACTCTTAGAGGTGTATATTTTTTCTCAATTAATGACCTTGAAATTTGTTCCAATTTCTGACCCTTCTTTCTTGGATTGACCAAGCTATTCAGTTTCTCTAGTTGAGCAATTCCTTCCTCTTCTTCTGTATGAATTAAGTTTATAGTTACCATTAATCCATTGTTGATGTCATATATTTTATTTAGCTTTTCACAAATTATCGGATTCAAAATCAGCTTTATTGCTTCTTTCAAGGAAACGTCGGGCGCGCGTTCCAAGTTAATATTATCCCCAAATTTATCTAATAAGGCATACCACATAGACAATTGTCGTAGTTGTAAAACTATAGGAATACTAATAGCAACAACAATTCCATCGCACTCATATTTATCGATGTCACTTTTCACTATGGATTGTAGGAGATGTTCTTTAAAATTTTCAGAAAATAAGCCCAAACATGTTGGGCAGACATTCTGACGTTTCTTTTTATTAGCAGGATCCTCGGTCAAATCAATCTCCTCTTCATACTCGACGTTAACCTGAAATATTTAAGTTAAGATAAATTCCATTTAACATAGATATTTATTTTGCTACCCGGTCAAAATACTGTTGTTTGTTTTGATATTCATTACCACGCGCTTTGAGGTAACGTAATTGGCAAAACTGGCATACACCACAGCATTTAAGGTAATCAACTAGATCCTGATTTTTCATATTAACAACACTACTTTATTAAATGCGATGCGATGCTATCCAATGCATTAAATTTCATTAGTAATAATAAAGACAATTTGTTCAAACTTCTTTATCAACCTGAATCATTTCTACAGCATGGTTCGCACTGCATTGCCGATTTTTAAAATGTCACTGAACAGCTGTAAGCTTTGACGTTTCTAAAGCAATAATAATCTAGTTTATGCATTTTTCTGCTGTACTATTTTCCATCAAATAAAGTAAACTTCTTATTAAGCGGTAATTATTTAATTTGTTATACATAAAAAATTTGTAAATGCGTTAATATGGTGCAGTACTAATTAATAAAAGATCTTTGGGAAGTCTACCTTGATTCAAAGAAATGTTACGTCACTGCTTTAAAAGAAGTCCAGAACATTGATGATATTATTCTCTGCATAAAAATATTCTTCAATATTTTGAAAAATAATTTTATTGTTCATCATTTACAGTAGCAATGTCTTTGGGCCCATTTTTGCGTACTCCATTTACGGATTTAACTGGATGTTTGATCAATCACCAGACTTATGAGAAATGTGGCAAGATGGAAATGGAAATGATGGACTGTCTTGAAGCTTATGGAGTTGAAAGAGGTCAAAAAATGTGCTCCGATATTATAGCAGATTTCAGTGAATGTGTTGGTGTACAGAAGCAACTAAAGAGGTTCCATGTAAGCTTTCAATATGTTAAAATTTGGAGAAAATTTAAAGAAACCCTTATCATAACTTACAGGCAATGCGTAATGAACGTCTAAAGCAGTACTATTTTGGTGATCGTAAAAAGGAAGAATTATTTGCGGATCCTCCTAGAGTTGATGCTTATTAATAAACAAAATTTAATGAATCTTCTTTAAAATTTTGTATTTTGCTTTTGTTAAAAAATTCTTCTGCATATGCATACAAGAGATACATGTTATGTTTATGGTTCTGAAGATGTGTAAAATAATTGAAAAAAGTAAATAGAAAAGAAATTCTTCCAAAAGTTCCAAATAAGTTTAATAAGTCAATCCTATATTCCTATGGTCGCTGAAGTTGACAACATACGCAACGGTTATTTTCACCGTTGTTCAAATGATAGTCAATATAGGTATAGAACATAATAAATTCAAAGTTCGAAAAATAAACTTTAGAAACATATCTTAACAAACCGATGTTGTGGAGGTAGCAGCAAAATATATTCCGTGAGGTTTGGTGATGTGAGTAGTTCATTGACTTTGCACACAATAACTATTGTGTTGAGGAGATTAGCCGAGGAGCGTCTATGTTCATCGTTTGTGGCCAGCTTAAAGAATGTAATTGTGACAATAAAAACAATATACTTCTTTATCGACAACGGCTTAGGTGAATATTTTGTCAAGTGTCAGATATGACAGATTGAATATTGTTAATAAATCGTATGTGTTTGTGCATACATACATATAAACACATTAGACATTTGTTCTTATCAGAAATAACATTCTCTTACGAGGGAAAATTAGTAGCGAATTTGTGACGGAAGGAAGTTGGAAAGTGTTTAAGAAAAAAGGATATCCATATAAAGTTTAAAATAATTGAAAGTTATAAAGTACTTCAAATAAACCAGTAAGACCGTGATGCTCAAATGTTAAGACAAGTACTCATAGATTATTGATCAAATGTGTTTTTTTTTCAATTGTTTATCCTGTGGGAATTTTGTATGGTGTTTTTATCATATACGATTACAATTATGTGTGAAGTTGAATCATTAAAATATCATGTAAAACTAGTAGACAGGAGAATCTCCCTCCGACCTTCATGCAACCTTCAGCTGCGCCTCACATGTGCCTCACTTTTGATTGGTTTAACGCTCTTAGAAGCACTGCGAGCAAAGCCAATGCAATGCTTACTACATTGTATGAACGTTTTACTGTCGCTGCTAAGTAACACAAAATAAACAAAATTGGGGTTATAAATTTAAAAAGTCGTCATAGTCTTATTTAGTGCTAACAGTGCAGTGAATGAATAGTTATAAACATACCGGTGGATAATCATAAAGTTTTAAATATACAAATGTGGATTGTGTATATGCATAATTAACTTTAAACAGGTGTATATACTTAAATACAGCCTTAAGTAATTATGCATTCTAACCATGATAAGACAATAGACCCAAATAAGTTGTAGTATTTTTATTTAGAAAATATAGTAAAGTAGTAAGAAGTATTCTTCGGTAAATATCAAATATATCTACAAATCTTGGTGGTGATGCGATAACTTCCAGTACAACCGTTTTGTTGTGAAATTTCGTGCTCGTTTGAGTGCTCGTACATACAGCTAAATGGGCGGAAGGAAATTGAAATAACGTTAAATGGGTATTAATATACGTATAACACGATATGTTTTAAGAACATACGATTTTTCTAAATTTTGAAGAAAAACTCGTAATGTTCGATGGGACTCTTCAAACAAATATTCTGTGTCAAATTTATATTCTTTTAATTACATATGTACATATATATTTATGAATAATCAAACACAAGTATTTGTAAATAATAATACTTTTATTCTATTGAAGTCACGTAAATATAAATATATAAGAGTATGTACATACATATATTCATATGTACATATGTATGTATCTGTTTCAATTCAATTTCATAAATTAAAATAATGTAAGTACACATACTTATATATTTTTTCAATAATAAATTATTTATCTATACATTGTGAAGTGATATTGAATGCTAGCATTGTGTAACAATATCACTACGTACTGAATAAGGAATAAAAATATCACTACTTGTAAGTGCATTTTGATATGTGTACCGAGCAAATAATTTGGACGAATAATATTTCTCTTTATGGAACAATTGGTTCTTCAAATATAATTCATTTTAATTTGCACCAAACGATTTTTACTAAACATAAAGATCCTTTCTACCAATAGACTATTTACGTTATTGTAATTTTATTAAATTCATAAATTGTATTTATTAAGTTTTTATATAAAAATATATTTAAAGGTTCGTTAAATTGAAGTCAATAAATTATACTCTACATCCTTAATCTTAAAAAAAAACGTCCTCAGCAGAGTTTTGCATGCGGATATTTTCATAACGAAAAAAATAAGGGATCAAGATGAGTCAACTGCAAAGTTCCAACTCGGGTGGTCAATTTATGGATCGTGGACGCATGAATCAGAATGGGGTTGTTCAGCCTCTTTTAACTGGTGAGTCAGCGGCTGAATGATTTGTTATATTCCCCTAATGATGAAACATCAATTCTATATATGTATTTCATAATAAATATTGTATGGAAAATTTTTATCCATTTTTTATGTCGGAATATACTTTTAATAAATAATTTGTTTTATTAGATCTTTATCAGATTACGATGGCATACGCTTATTGGAAGTCGGGTAAAACTGATGACCAATCTGTGTTTGATTTGTTCTTCCGAACGAATCCATTTCATGGAGAATTTACCATATTTGCTGGACTGGAAGAATGTTTAAAATTTTTAGATAGCTTCCACTATTCTGATAGCGGTAAGGATTCTAATCTATTGCGTTATTTATATAAATAGACTGAGCATAATTTCCCTATCAGATATTGACTATCTAAAGCAAACATTACCGGAAGGTGTAGAAAATGAATTTTTCGATTACTTAGCCAGTTTAACAGCAAAAGATGTTACTTTATACGCCATCGATGAGGGTACAGTGGCTTTTCCAAGGTAACCAATTAAACTCTGATTTTTATGTGATAACTTTAAGCTCCTGAGTGCTTTACATGGCATATGTTATTTTGTTTTTGCTTTTATAACCATAGCCCATTAAGTAGAAATATGAAAAAAAATTATTAATTTAATTATCTGTAACATTACGTACATTTATATTTGTAATTATATGAGAATATATGTACATAAGTTAATGACAATGAACTTTGTGATAAAGAACAATAGCTTTATATATATAGATTTCATATATGTGTACTATATATTTGTTTTTAAATGAAATAGGGTACCCATAATCAAAGTTGAAGGACCTTTGATAATTGTGCAACTCCTGGAAACAACATTATTGACGTTGGTGAATTATGCGAGGTACATATATATATATATATATATGCTTCAAATGTTCGCATAGCCATATCTTTATATATATGTATTTCATGCAAATTCTCTGTTTTTATCATTTAAGTTTAATGGCCACGAATGCTGCACGTTATCGTATGGTGGCTGGAAAACATGTGAAACTTTTGGAATTCGGTCTACGTCGTGCTCAAGGGCCTGATGGAGGCCTATCGGCATCAAAATATTCCTACACGGGTAATTTATATACATTTATTCGAATGCAATACTGTAGAGAGTTGTCTTACCTTTTACGTACACATAAATAGTCGATGAATATTGGCTATAAGAAATAATTTTGCAGTCAAATCGGTACGTTGCCAAGGTATTAATCGCATGCTTATTATAAATAATCAATTAAAAGTGCTATGTTATAGATCCATCACCTACACAGGTGTTTCATTGATTTAAATGCTTCAACTATTTGCCCAGCGCAAATAATTTTTCGACTATTGCTTGATGATGTGTTTGCATGCAATCACTTTAATATGCTGCAATACAACATAACAACATACACATATGTATGTATGTATATAAAGGAGCATGAGTCAAGAGTGAATTAACACTTCATATATTCACACACATTCAGCTCGCAAATACATGAGCCTCTGCATGCCTATGTATGTAAATTTGTATTTCATACCCTTGCGATTGGTGTTATTGAGCAATACTCAAGGTAATAAACAACAAGAAGTGTCTTTGTATGATTGAATTCCTTCAGAAAAAAGCGAATGCAAAGGTGTTTTAAAAGCAATATTCATGCATACGCAAGCATCACATACACATATTTAAACATTTGTTTTGCTCAATTAGCGTACCATTTCGTGTCGGGCTATTTTTCATGTCTGACGTATGAAAACTGCTAGGAAAGGACTATGCGTAATACTATAGAAATATTCTCTACTTTTTGTTGTGTAATATATCACGGATTAATTCCATGTGAAAATATAGACTCTCTGTTTGTGTTTTACCAAAATTGGTCATGTGAGTTGGTATTGTGCAAGGAAAGGTTTAATAATAATTATTAATTTGAATTTTTCACACTGGTTATACAAGCAAGACATTTTTCGAGAGACATATTTACAAATTTATTAAACACTTGTAACATTTTCTTCTAAAGGGGGCTTTGATGGAACATCTAACGTGCTGGCAGGAAAGCTATTCAATATTCCTGTTAAGGGCACCCATGCGCATGCTTATATCACTTCATTTTCTGGCATTGGGGAGTTAAAAACGCGTCTGCTAAGACACAAGACAACAGGTATATCGAGGCATTCAAATAACCGTTTTTTTTATTTTTTTGACTGGCATACTTTGAATTGATTTGATCAGGTATAACTGGTGATCTATTGGATCACGCTGTGCGGCATCGACAAGCATTGGCACATGTGCTCGATGTATCACAGGAGGAGTCCAGCGAAGGTGAATTGACAGCAATGGTGTCCTATGCAATAGCGTTTCCCGATGGATTCATGGCCCTAGTCGATACGTACGATGTTAAGAGGTATTTCGCTTCTAGGCAGATTCTCTCGGAACTACAATTTTACCAATTATTGTTGTTTAACTTTATACATATATTATTACTGTCTATGGTATTTAGTTTTACCCAAAGTCAAAGATAACACAAATTCAAGTATTCATGTGTACGTACATTGACGTATGTATGTATGCATAAGTGCAAAATACAAACAGTACCAATAATGCACATCCTCATACCATAATTATATTCATATATATTCCATTATATCATTCACTCGTTTATGCCTATTCAATACGGGTAGGAAAAATTGCAAACTTTATCATATTTCATATTTCATGTCAAAATGTGTGTTATTATGTCTTGTCCCGCTATTTGAGTGTTTAGCTTAACTAGTTTGCGAAATAGATAAGTTCATATATGTACGTATAAACCAATGTATTTAACAGCAAAGTACAAGCTTCGATGTCAAGCAAAGACAACAGTGTGACAAACCATTACGATACGAATCCTATGAACTTGTCACAATCTAACGGCAACATTCTGCAGGAGACTGTTAACGGATGTACGACTGAAAATGACGCGCAAGCAAAAAATGCAAATCTAGTTACCACGAATGGAAGACCATGTGTTGGTGCATTACCACTGGACCCTAGTGCAGATGAATCATGTTCGTCTTTAAATTCAGCCGGTAAACCTAGTGTCATTTCTAGAAACAAGACAACAAATAATCAAACTCTTACGTCATCTCCTCCAAACGCGTATCTGCCAAAATATGTCGCGAAGTCATTCAGGTAAATCAAAAGGCTTTAAAACTCTCGAGAGCGTTCTCAAATCATTCTTATCATTATTATATATTTGTGATCAAATTCGTACCTCGGGCCAATACAATATTACAAATGTATGTAAACAATGGAAATCTAGTTAAAATTATTAAATGATAGTGAAGTAATATATACAATACTTCAGGGCTTCAAGTTTCGAGGCTGCATTTACACATTTACTCGATGCTGCTGTCAATTGTAACGGTTTTACATTCTAAAAAAAAAACATTTTTTTAAACATTACACAAGAATTTATGTATGTATATTGGAAAATGTATTTTGTTGTTTTTTCAAATTCAAATTTTCACAATTGATATTTTAAACCTAAAAACACAATCGTTCTATACGTACATACATACATTGGTACATGCTGGGAGTTCCATGATATCATCTATTTATCACACTGGTAACGAAAATGTTAATGCGTGAGACCATACGTTTTTGTTTGGATCCATTTTGATATAGCAAAGCCCATGGCAAAATACACAATATGTAAATGTATTACGGAGTGAAAAGTTTTCAATTAGAATTGATATGTATTACGTTCTATTAGTAAATTTTTCTGAAGAAATTACAATCATTTACACAAAAGCATACACACATACATATATCAATTTTAAAAGATACATTTGTTCAAACTCAAATTTTTACTTAAATTATAAATTATATTGTTAATCACCAGTGTCCCACTTTCTACATACATACATATATGTAAGCACATATCCATAAGTATTTACGCATGCATACCTAAACTACATACATGTCCAGATGTGATTGTGAATATAGTGAGAATACTTATGGTTTCCTTTGGACACATAACGATCTACTAAACCGAGAAACCTCAAAATTAAATATAAATGACTTCCCGGCACTATTTTGGCAGAGGTATGTAAACCCAAATCCATAAATACATACATACATATATCTTAGATAAGTACACCAAGAAAAAAATGCATTTGTCATTAGGCGTGATGCCACATGAAACACAGCTTTACCATGTACATTTGTATGTGCGTGCATTCCACGGAAGAACGCCGGCTCGCATATGCACATATTACGTGTGAAAGCGTAATATGCAGCTTAAAGTAAATGTTCAAGAGTGGTACACCTCATACATACATACTACATACATACACACACGTGTAGTCATCAACAAAAATTCATATTCTTTACAAACATATTTGTTGTTAACAAAATATCGACGCTAATTTGGTGCATACCTATGAACATCTTCATATGAATGTCTTACCCGCATCAGGACGAACAGGTACATGTTATACTCATATGGACGAAAAGTCACATTTGTTTTGTGTTGTTCAAGTTTTCACGTGTCTATCCCCGCCATTTGTTTAACCGCATTTAAAGAAAAGAAAAAATGTGAAATTGTGTCCGAGAGAGCACACTGCATGGCTTATGTGTTCTTGTGCATTTTAATTACAGTTGACTTTGTTTTCCTAGTTAGCTTCCGTGTGGTCATACAGTAGTACTATGCAACTTATTATTTTGTATATTTGGAATACAGTTGACTTATCTTACTTATCTGCACATATTTTTCATAAGCATCCGCGATTTGGTAATAACACAAACACCTTTACAGACTCTTACAAGTATATACGAAAAAATATGTAGTATCCGACACACTGTAACCGGTCATGCTTGTAGTTTGCCGATTTTGAAGCAAACGCAGCGAATAGTTTCACCTTTAGACACTCCTTCGCTACTTTTTGAGCATTGCAACCAGACATGCAAAAGCACGATTCTTGAAGTCAAATATACATACATAAAGTAGTTATAACGATCGTCTGCACACCGTTCAAATATCGCCCAATGTCGGTCGGTAAATATATTTACATAAATAAGCATTTCATGGAGTAGAAGACTTGAATTCGGTATATTTATAAAAAAAAAACGACGTCGAAAATCAATCAGATTCAGTGAACCCGATTTTGTATAAACATATATACATACGTGTATAAATATATCGACTTGGTCAATATTGGGACGGTCTGATTAACTTAGCGTACCTAACTAATTCAATATCGAAACAATACACGACAATGTGCAAATTTCAATTTCACTGTGTCACATAATGTTTGTAATTGTAATTTTCTGCTCCTTCTTTTCCCACAACTGAATCCATCCATAGAAGCGGGCTTTTGAATTTCTGTGCTGTTGCCTTGGCGCTAAACGATTTGGGTTATCATGCAGTTGGTATTCGTATCGACTCGGGCGATTTGGCCTATTTATCTTGTTTGTCACGCGAAACATTCGAAAAGGTAGCCGAACGGTTCAAGGTGCCATGGTTCAACAAACTGACAATTGTTGCATCGAACGACATCAATGAAGACACCATTCTCAGCTTGAATGAACAAGGCCACAAAATTGACTGTTTCGGAATCGGTACTCACTTAGGTAAGCTCGGTGTCTGCAATTACATTTCATTATTCATTAACATTGGAAGTATGCCTTATGCAATAGTATTAGGGTATACCATATTAACCATATCAATAATCCAATAAATGTATATTTCAGTAACATGTCAAAGACAGCCAGCTCTTGGTTGTGTGTACAAGCTAGTTGAAATAAATGGACAGCCACGCATTAAATTGAGTCAAGACGTCGAAAAAGTCACAATGCCGGGACACAAGAACGCTTTCAGGTATTATTACATTGCGTTACATTGCAAATGGATGTGCCATATTATTATTTACATACATACATATACATTCAAATGTTACAGACTATACAGTGCTGATGGGCATGCACTCATTGATTTGCTGCAGAAGGTTTCGGAACCGCCACCAAGTGTTGGTCAGAAAGTTTTATGCCGTCATCCCTTCCAGGAGTCCAAGCGGGCTTACGTAATCCCCTCCCATGTTGAGCTGCTGTACAAAGTGTATTGGAAGGACGGTAAGATTTCACAACAATTGCCTACGCTAGAGCAGGTGCGGGAAAAGGTAAAAATTTCACTTAAAACGCTGCGGAATGATCACAAACGCACACTCAATCCAACGCCCTATAAGGTATGTCATGTCTCACTTTTCGAAGCCAAAAAATGCAAGTGTCACTGCTTCTCTTCCTCAGGTGGCCGTCAGCGACAATTTGTACAATTTCATACACGATTTGTGGCTACAAAACGCACCGATTGGGGAACTCTCATGATCTATATAATTCTCTAATTATCCAAATGAGTCATGGCGCAAATCGTATGGGATCGATCAATTTTGGAATGAGATTCGTCAAAATTTGATATAGACACAGATACAAGCAAATTACATTCTGAACTCTCTTTTCGATACATAGGCATATATATGTATCTGGAAATCGGATTGAGGAAATATAAGATACGAATTACAAAAACAAAAATACAATTAATATACATATGTACATAAAACAGTTAATAATGATTACAGCACAACTTATCAGGAAAGCGTCTTGTGCCTTATGTACACAGACCCCATTAAATATAGATTTGCATAAGATTGTGAACTCGTTTGTATGACTTCTAAGTATAATTGTTCAATTATTAGTTATGAAAATAAGCGCGATTGTAGGTACACACACACATACACGTGTACTTTGTATATTGAACGGTGCACTGGTAATGGAAGTTATTGCAACTAAAGATACACATATTTGTCGTAATTAATATAGAATACTTTTAGATGTCATAAAAATGGATTGTGTCATTTGTTGTGAAACATATTTACTTACTTTCTCGCAAATGAAAAACATAAAATCTGCACAATTTATCATTCACTAACCCTTTTATTGCGTATTGAATGCATAACTAAATTAGCATTCCGAATTATGTAAGCCACAATATATGCTATTTCTTTACAATTAATGAGAAGTTTTCTCTGTCCAACACACCTAATGTAGTTTCGATTTATAATGTCTGTAGTTATTTAAGTTACATATTATACCATAAGCAATGGGTACAACGTACTCTCATAGGCGTATTTTGTATATTTAACATAGTTCAACGATCTTCAATGTTGAAAATTAAATAAAAATGTGTTGACATATTCAAATAAAAGGTTGATTTGTCTTTAAAAATAAAATAAAATTCGAAATTTAAACTCTGTATAGGCAATGTGTAGAGGAAGAGTTCGTCCACGTCAAATGGAAACACAAATTACACTTATTTTCAAATTTTAATACTCTTTATTATTTATTTATTTATTGGTTGTATCATTGTCTTGTACATTTCAAAAATTCATATCCTTATTAAGTACTCGTATATTATTATGAAATATCTTAACATTCTACTCTGAATCGTCACACGGGGATTGTTTATCGATTTATGTATGCATGTACTTTGTATATTAAGTTTCCGTTCGTTTATTTTCATGTGGTGATATATGTATGTATGTATGCATGTATAATATATAATTCACTACGTAATATGAAACTGTTTAACGTTGAAGATAAATCATTTATATATTTTTGTCACTTTTTACTAATCCGCTTCATTATATGTATGTATGTATGTTCTTAAATTCTTTATTGTTTGGTTATAGTTCTTTGATTAATTATCAGAGTATTTGTACACTTCTTGCTTTAAAAATTGTTGATTAAGGAGTAGTTATGCGATGCGAATATTATAGTGAACACATTGCTACTCGACAATGTTATCTGTTTTTTTCATATTAATATTTAGAAAATAAAAATAATGATTATTGTTTTCCATATTTTTTATTTATTTATTTATACTTATGTATGTATGTATTTTAATACCCAGTTCTCCTGGTTTGTTTTGTTGTTGAGAGGTCTTTGGCATTTCATTTACTTAAGTGTTACATTAAACGATTGTAGCAATATTTAATCTATAAAGGTTTCAATCTAACAATTTGCTTTTTGATCATAGAAATTCGCTTTCGAGCGTATAAAAATTACGGTACTAAATGTCAGTAAGTTTGTTTATAAAAATGTCATGGAGAATTATGCGGTCAATACTCATTTTCGCATCAAGTGCATTTACTTAAACACATTCCACCGACTCTCCATAACGAGTATGTTGTGTATACATATATATATATATATTTTTAAGTAAATGTAACCAGATTTAACAACTCTTCAATGATTGGCTTTATTGCATCGGTTCTTTTGTTTATTGATTGGAGCTGTACATAAAGGATTAACAATGATGCCTTATAAAACGAAGTGTCAATAAAAGTAAAAATATTTTTTCTGTATTTCTAATACATATATACAAACATTCTATCATATACACACATAGCTGTACACATAGCTTTTTAACAAACCGTCAACGCGCCGCCTTCCCTACTACATATGTATGTATGTATTTGTATGTGCGTACTTATCTATACAAATCTGTGTATATGTATATCCTTGAAAACAAAAGAATTTCCTCAAATATAACATGTAGTTCACTTAAAGCAATAAAGAGAATTAGATTAGCGCTAACACCGAATCCAAGTTTAGGCGCGAAACACTTTACTATAATGCATTTGTTTGTTTTTGGTCCAAAGTTAATCATATCCCTTTATAATAAAAAGTGAAATATTCAAATTATATTTCGAAGTTCGATCTCTTTATTGCTAAAGGTGTCTTTCGTCTTTTTTGAACATGAAAAATTGTGACCGTCGACTTTTTGGCAAAACAAAATAAAACACGCAACTTATTACAAATAATTGTAGTTTTATTTTCAGTAAATTTGAAATTTCTTTTTAAGCTTACAGTAACACAAATTCTTAACTGTCATCATTCATCTTTTCAATGTAATGTAATCTTATTGTTTTTGTTTTTTTTTTGTGTTGTTTTTCGTACCTACATACAATATGTTTACAGTCAAGCCGACTATAGATAATTAATTTTCAAAACTTTTATGTGTATGTATTATAGTAGATATTTTGGATACTTAAGTATTTTTCTGTTTGCGTTTTAATGATGTACAAAATTACACAAGGATAACCTATTCAATCTTAATCTTTAAAGGTTATGTTGGTTGTGCTATTCTACATAAATCCTCATCGGAGTTGGAGTAATTCAACTCCGACAGCAGAACTTGTACGCAATTGTAATTATGCACCTTTTTGGTATTGTTGTTAATATTGTTATTGTTATTATTATTATTATATTATTTCATTAACTTAAATGGCTGATATTATTTCACTACTTAATTGTTATTAACAAACTTATTTGATTTTAGAAATCTTTACAAATTGGTTTTTGTTTTTCTTTGCTTTTTTAACAAAACAAAATCACACGAATTGTTCCAAGTTTATTGAAATTTAATTCTAATTTGGTCCGAATATTAAAAGACAACAAAATATTTTTGAAAAATATGTATAACAATAAAAAAACGATAGAGTGACTAAATAGACACAAAAAAGGAAGGCAGAATCGTAGATATGGTTATTAGCGTGCTAATGCTAAAATAAATATTATAAACAATACTAAATAAAATTAAATAAAAATATTAGCAATTTTTGTACAATTAAATAATGTCAAACGAACTGAATGAGTTCTTTGCACATATGTATATCTCTAATTAGAAATAATTCTATATGTTTGTATGTATGTACATATGTATATTATGAGTAACATAACTATGAGTTAACATATACATACATATGTATGTACATATGTATATGTCTGCACTAAACACATACATTTCTGTTTGCTTGTGTCTGTTACTTGATTTTTCAATTAATAAAAAATATATCCACACTAATTGATTATAGATACATGCGTTCTTCCTCAAAACTGATTTATATTTTAACTGGTGGGCTTATCTGGCTTGTTTTCGTTTCAAACACAATAAACAAATATAGGTTATACGAATATACTATAAATACGTTCATGTTATTCATGTAAGCAGAATCATATCTACCTAACATTTTTAATCAATATTTAACAATTCTAGGGCTAAGTGTACAACAGCATAGAGCATATCCGTATTAATTTTCAACAATTTTAAAAAGAAGAAAATTCATACAAAAATGGTGAAAATCCAATGTAAATTGCTATGCGTGCCTATTGAACTCAAATAGAGCAGGAGATATTGGAAAACAGTAGCAAGTAAGCGTACCTACGTATGTATGTATGTATGAATGTGTGCATAGCATTTACTTAGTGTGCTTTATGGTTCTAAATATATTTTTATTGAATAACATTGCTATTCATATACATATGTATGTATGTACAAACTAAATGAACAAAAGCGCTACTTACAAATATTGAATTCATATTTAAAATATACATGTATATGTATGTACATAGGTTTTTTAAATAATTTTCTTTTTTGTTTGAATTCCTTTTAAAGCTTTGGTTTCAGTAAATATATTTATATAGATACTTATATACATATTTGTATGCATTTTTTGCTCTTTAAACAGACTAACAAAAAATTACAGAATAGTTATTTTCAAAAATAAAGGAAAATTACTAGGAGACGGTGCTCGTAATACGGGGAAATTACAAACAATAAACAGGTTTTAAGAAAAAAATTAAAATGGCTCACATGAGATAGCGAAGAACTAGAATTTTTTAATTTAATTTAATTTTTGGAAAATGTAAATACTTATTGAAAACCACTGATATTAAAACAAATTATGTGTACAATGTGAGTACACATTATTCCATTGTGTTCCCGCTGACTTTCCTCATGCTTAGAATCTAAATGATTGCATTAAGTTTTTGTCATTTAACTATTTCCCAACAATTTCTTAGCAGTGTGACGAAAAAAGGACACAGAAGTCCTTAACGAATGTAATCGGTCCATATATTTTAAATATTTGAATATGCCACAAACACTGCATGTGTTAAATTAAGGAAATTGTCAACAGTAAGTTCTTTTCACCGTTTTTGTGAAATACATTAAAATCAAGCTGAAGCGCATACAAATCCTTTAAAGCTTACTTCTTGATTTGTGAGCTTGTGACAAGCTTTAAAGCTTTTAGCATGCAAGCTGCTACATAGAAGGTGAAATTCAATTAAAAGAGAAGCACTTCCATATGTGAGTATTTGGAGTATTTACATTACAATTGTTTAATTGTACTGTTCACAAGCGAAGCAGAATAAGGGTGTGTAAATATGTAACATACATACAAACTCATATGTATGTATTTGCACTTGTACTGCAAATGTATTCTCACATTAGCACATGCAAAAAGAGCTCAGAACTCATCTCAACTCAGCCCATCGTATTGGCCTGGTTTAATGTACTCTATGGTAGATCCTTCGAACGCGCCGACTATCAGTCTTATTGCACTGCAACGGTTATATTATCTCCTCTTTGACCCATAATTCGGTGTTTGTTGTTGGTGTTTCTTTTTTGCTAGCCTTTGTGGCGAGAGGTGTTCGGGTCACCTGATCGTTACATATGTCGTTGTTGTTGTTGACCTTAACATTCACGATGAACTTTTCATCGCCTAATTTTGTAGTCTTATGGACTTCAAGCGACTTCCCGGACGTCAAACTAGATTTGCTAATAAGTCTTCCGCCGCGAGCACAATTCTGCTCTTTTTTAATGCTTAATGTACCTGATTTTACATTTACACGGTTCTCACTAGTTTTCAGTTTAGCGCCGGCGCTATCTTGATCTTCCTGAAAATGTTTGTCAACTTCGTTGAACCTTGTCTTTTCTTTTACTTTTGTCAGCTCGTCCCCATCGTCCGCAGATTCGGATATTTTCGCAAGGGCGTCAGAGGCTGACATTTGCGCTTTCTTCATAGATAATTCATCACTGCTGCTGCTGCTGTCGAACAACTGTCCAGCGGTTGCGGCAGAATGAGGCGACAGTGGCGTATTTGCTGTTGGTAATATCCCCAGGGAGCTACTGTGAGGCGCCTGAACGTCTTTCTCTACCGTATGTGAGCTCATTAAGGGCACGTTGATTTCGTCTCCGTCATCATCGGAAGAGTTTGTATCACTGCCGCTAGCATTTGTAACAGTAAAACGGTTAGTATCCGCATCGTCATCACCCATATCAGGATCGCTCATCTGCGTGTAAGCTTTGTTTTTATTTTTTGAGCACTTGGTGCCATAATCAGACAATTCATTAGCTAACAAAGCTTCATCTTCCGAATCGATGTTAGGATCATGACTATTTCCTTGTGATGTATGTTCAACTAAATGGCATGGAGTATCTGTGTTTGCTGCATACGTGTGGTTTAAGCTGTCATTGCTTTCACTGCCACTTTCGATTCTAGAACGCTTCGGTTGCGGCTGTGTACCTATATCACTTTCATTCACATCAGTTTTGCTGTTCGCTGGCTCATCCACATTTTCTTCAATGTCTACGCTACTTCGGATATGATCAACGGTATTAACAGCATTATCGGCCTTCTCACTTTCTTTATCACTCCCATTATCGTCATCATAATCGCTTTCCTTACTGTTGCAAGGAACTTCTTTTTCATCTTCGCTGTCGCTGAATTGATCATTTCCCGACTTATTACCGTTATTGCCATCGACAGTTTCTTTAGTTATACTGGTGTTTACAAAATCGTTCTCTCCTTTGATCGATGATGATTTTTTCAGTGGTAAGCTGCGAACTTTTTCATCTTGAAACCCGTCTCTATTGTCCAAACCATTCGACTGAATGGGAGGTTCTTGTAAACTGAGAATCTGTAAGTGGTGTCGACAAGTCTGAAGTTGTTCTCGAAGTTCTCTAATCATTGTATCACGTTTATGTATTATTTCGCTGAGCTGAAGATTGCTGTAACGTATTTGTTGGTTTTCGTGTAACACTTTTCGAAGTAGGCCGAGTACACGATCTCGTTCTTTGGGCCCAGTGTCACGAAGTGCTTCAACTGCCATATCCCAAGGTGATAAAATATTGCTGCTATCCGCCTCTCCATTTACACTGTCGTCGTCTGTGTCAGTGGACAGCTCGAATTCGGAACCGACGTAAGGCAGTCCATTGTACGAGTGTTGTAGTTGGGATTCCTGCCGATTTTGTGCAACTTTCGTGGAATGGGTGCTCAAATTTAGCCCTGTTGTGGTAGAAGACTGTGAAGGCGAATGTTTTACATGATGGACATTTTGTTGGGAGCGGATGAGGAGATGTTGTTGTTGTATTGTTGATAGAGGTTGCTGTTGTTGCTGCTGACGTTGTTGATCGTAAGCGCGCTGATTGTGCTTATAAAATTCATAATGTTGCTGATGATGTTGCAATACTTGCATTTGGGGTTGCAGCTGCTGTTGTTGTTGTTGTTGTTGTGAAGTGTGATTTGGCTCTTGTTGCGTATGGAGTTGGGACAGTGCAGCTGTTGGAGGTAGTGATGGCGGAGGTGTTGGCGATCGAATAATATTCGATCGATTGATTAAGTTTTTGCTTATCCGAATTCGGCTGTGCAATTCGTTGTGGTTAATATTGTTGCTGGCAGTAAAGTTTGCAGTTATTGGTGTTGGCAGAAGCTTGGCATGCTGATTCACAGTAGCAATAAGCGGCTGATTTTGTGGATCTCGGCCAGTTTCTCGACTATGAAGAAAGCGTTGTCCACGGTCACCACTAATGTGTTTGCTATCGTTGCAAGGGGCAGGTGATGTGGATGAGGTGATCTCGTTCGATCCCGAAAATTCTTGAGAACTGTGCGAATCGGTCGGAGATAGAGGGCACGTGCGTGGCGATTGTGCTAGACGGGTTTGCTGCTCCGATTGTGGTAATGTTTGAACATGCCTGTGTTCTTGTTGATATTGTTTCGAAGCAGGCAGGTGAGCAGGCAGTAGTTGTTGCTGTGGAGGCGTCGTAGATGCCGTTGACGATGTTGAACTAGCTGAAGAGTTTGAGGTATAGAGCGAATGTCGTCGAGGTTGCAATTGCTGCTGCTGCTCTTGAAGTTGCTGCTGTAGCTGATGCATAGCGTCTACATCACTATGACAACTGTTGCTATTACTATTGCTGTTACTATTACTATTACTGCTACCATTATTATTGCTTAAAATTTTTCGTTGTTGTTGGCTCATTGTCAGAGACATAGGCGATATTATTGGCAAAATCGCGTCATTATCGCCAATCGGTATATTTATACGGCATTCGGCAGGCTCATCGTCGCCCCCACCGGCATTGGTACAGGGTGGAGACTGCGGCATCTCATTCGGTGTATTGGCACGTTCTTGCTTTATTTTCAGTTCAGTGGGGCACAAATTTGTCAAAGGCGCCTGTTCTTGAAGTTCTTGTGCGGATTGCTGTTGCTGATGCAGACTTTGTTGCTGCAGCAAGTGTTGCTGTCGAATCTGTTGTATTTCTCGTTCTCTTCGTCCCCTCTCGTGCTCGTGTTGCTCACGTTTCTCTCGTTCTCTCGAAAGCTCCTGGTCGCGCTCTCGTTCAACGCGTTCGCGTTCGCGATCTCTTTCTCGGTCTCGGTACTCACGCTGCTCCTTTTCCCTATCCTTAGCCAATACGCACTTGCGGGGCACAAGAGCCACATTCGGCTGGTAGGTGCGCTCGAAACGTTCCCGATCTGTGCTACGCACTACTCTTTCCGGATTTTGTAACACTGGTGGTTCTTGACTTAAATAGGGTAGTGTGGAGAATGCGGTAACAGCGTTGTAAGTGGCAGCCGGATGTAGGAAAGATTTCGGAGCCCACGGTCTAAACGCCGACATCGAGCCCATCCGTTGCTGCTGCGCACAATGCGCATACATAAGCGATTGATAGTGCTGATATTCCAGCTGATAGGCAGCGGCCTCTTCTAGACCCTTCGCTTTCTTCGTTGGAATACCAAGCATTTCGGTGCGCTGTTTGTCGGTCATATTGGACATCTGTTGGTGTGACAGCGATGTCATATTTGACAGTGGATGTCCCAACTGAGATGTGAGCATTTCATCATCTACATGTAATGCATGCTGCAATGAAAACAAAAGGAGTCGTTATTTCACCTCACAATCTTAAATATAAATAGTTAATTTACAAATGTTAAATAATAAAATACATAAATAAATAACCAAATGGCATTGTAATTGAGCATAAGGCACAATTCCCGAATTCCCGAAAAAAATTGATTTAATATAATAATGGCATTTTGGCATTTTGAGTGTTTTGCTGATATCCGACAAAGAGATATACATACTTATGTATACGATATAGAAAGTATAATATTTCTAAACAAACGTAATAAATTTCATGCTATAAAATCTAGAAGCTGCTGAAAACTAGTGTTCAAAAACCGCTACTTTATTTCACAACGACGCTATTGTCAGTTCGTAACAGTACTATGCTTATTACTTGCTGGCGGTTGACTGTAACTTCTAAACCATGGCCTATTGGCGACTCCGTCTCCGACTCGAGGTGCTGGTGAATCGAGTGTCGTCACTCTGCTGCCATGTCGTCTTAAATGGCTAGAGAATAGATAAACGGGGAAATATTAGTATTGCTGAGCACTAACGACCCATTAGGCGCAATAGTCGTAAAAATCAAGGACCATAAAGACAACCGACAAAAGCTAAAATGTAAATGTTCAGATGGGTACGACGTACAACGTCAGCGCAACTTCTGAGGAATGAAACGTTTAAGCTGACATTGAGATACACAGCCGCAACAGCCGGTCTTTCGAACAATCATGGAGACCGAACAGAAAAGGCGAAGGTGAGTTTCTTATTGCATTGACCTCAACAGCATTGCATTTTGGCTTTACTCCGAAAGCAGCGTTGCTGTCGTAGCGTTCAACAGATTCTATGCGGCACATAACAGCAGCAATCTGTTTATTGTCACCACGGACAACATGGGGTAGACATATGCTTGTAGACAGCAGACGGTCAGTTCAGACGGTCGCACTCGGCTACTACTCTGTAGCCACAGCGAATGCGGCATCCTGCCACTGCCATGTGTCCGCACAAACGTATACACAAATGTATAAACATAATATTTGATAAATCGCGGTTTCTTTGGCATACGATATGATTCAGGTCAGTGATGACGACGCGCCCAGTCTTAGTCTCGTACGTAGCGCACATAGAATTTGTACATAAATTATCGGTTAAGCCAGGTTTTATGTACAAACATTTCATAGAGCTTGTGTTCGTTCGCCTTTTTTTGGATGTAAAACTTTTTCGCACATACAATCATTTCCGGCAAACAAATACTTCAGATCATCAGCAAATAGTCAGCTACACTGCCAACACAAAAGACACGCACATAAAGTCTCCTTCTATGGCCTAGACGTAAAATATCAAATAAATAAAAGCACAATCGCAAATTATTCAATGCAACATCAATAAATATCCCCGACTTGTCTTATGTAATGCTTTTCAGTAGGAAAATTCGCAAAATTCCCAAAATTTGGGAAAATGGTGAGTACTAAATAAACAATTAGCGGAAAGCAGTAAACTAGGTGGGATAAAATGGCATTCGTCAATTCTGCAATTCTGCTACCGACGTTTGAGCTACAGCCACGAGCCAATTAAGAGCAGATATCGCAAATATAAGAAATTGTGCTTCATAGTTCTACGAGTATATGCTCCTGTGTATGTATATGTGCAATTAGGTATATACGAGCCTGAGTAAATGCAAATAAGTATTAATTGCAGTGGGAGCAATGACATCCGCTAGGATTTGTTGCAGAAAGTGTTTCAATTAAAGATTGACAAAATGCAGATAAAACACCACTGCCACCAAGGCAGTGCCCACCCTTCACAACTCTTGTTTACCACGTCCATTTACAATGAAAAACCGAGAAATTAAGCAGAGTTCATTCACATTGGCGAATTTGTGGTTGAACGACGATTCTATGGAGGTAGAAGTGGGCGATGGAATGGGGTCACCTAGCCGCCACCTAACTGTCTCTTGTGAAATCTGATTGAAGTTGTGAAGTTGGTTGCGATGTTAACGGGGCTGGCGCATTGTGGGCTAGACGCTTGTGGTGCCACGGTTAAAATAAGCAGCATCGAAATGAGGCGAATAGCCTGAATGTGTATGTATGTGATGTGTATGTGTTGCCTCTCGAAACGCTTTATTGTTTTCTTTTTACCATCTTTTGTATTGCTAATTGCGAAATGTATACCGTGATAATACTTCTGGTTAAAATTTACTGCATCGCCTAAAAAGATGAATTCATAATTTATTTAAAATAAAAAATTGTTTAAATTCTCGCTCATCCAACCAACCAACGCACTCATGCCACACACACTTTGTATGCTTCGTATATGTGCTCGTAGTATGCGAATAAACTCTCAATGGCTTCATTACCATTTCAGATATTTTTAAAACTTTGGAAAGTTGAGAAGGGGAAGTGTTCGGAAGTTGGTTGTACTCGAAAAGTTATTGAAAAGATGTGGTTGTGGGGCAGAAGTAATGCGAGATGCACAATTTAAAAACAAAAAGTAGGAAAATAGTGGAAATGTGAAAATGCAGAATATCAACAGCGTTGAGCACTACTGCAAAAATTTAATTAGACGAATACAGTACGTTGCAATGCCAGTCAGGGGCCGGAGCGCATTGATGGACGGGAAGAGGCGGCAGGCGCACAACTGCATACAATAGTGGAAGGTTATATGGCAAACTGTACTAGCTACAGAATTGAGTGACGACCTCTTGACGGGCGGACGAATGAAAGGAAGTGAACGAACAACTCATAGCGGTGAAACCTTCGAGTATGGTGCAGGATAGAAGTTGGGGGCTGTCGCTGGATGAACATGATGATGGAGCGTGTATATTCTCCGCAAGTTCGCCTACATTTATGTATCAGGATATGTAATCTAGTCATTATGCGTCAGTGTCGAGTGATTTAATTTAAGCAATAAATATTTAAATAATACAATAATAATAAATCAATCATTATTTAATTTAATAACTATTGACTATGACATTTGCCTAGGATCAAGCCATGATAACATTTTATATAACCAAATAAGATTTATCCAGAATTGTACATTTCATGTCAACCTACCATTAGTAGGCAAATAAAAGTTTCCCAAACGAGAATGGGTCTCATATTTTCTCGAAAATCTTGAATATATTCATACTCGTTTTTATAGTTCAAAGAGAGACAACTTGCCTGCTATTAGAGGAGAATGTTTCCATCCAACCAGCATCTCTGCAGGACTTTCTTTTAAGCAGAAAACCGAATGATAAAAAGTAGAACCTCTGTCTGAAGGAAATGAAGGATGTGGAAAAGTGAGAGCAAATGACATTGAGCAAAGGGTGTGAGGTATGATGTGAAAAGTGCATCTTTGTTTCAAGCTCATATACAGATTTGTACATATGTTTAAGTGGCATAGTCAATTAAGGCAAAGGACGAGCTCCACTTAGTCAGGCTCCACAACTTGAAGCTTATAAAGAACGGTTTAGCTTAGCTGGCTGGGGGTTTGTTGCTTGCATGCGACAAAAGGCCTTAGTAATACCTACAAGTAGTGGATAATACGAATACTTACAGAGAGTTAACAGCAAATAGAAGCCATTTTTAATCGAAAGGCAAGAAACGAAATGTTAAAGAGTGTATAAACAAGGGACAAGCGACAGCTTTCTGCAAAGGGTAAAGAGAAAAACTGTGCAATAAATTTACCAGCCCGTAAGATCTGTTAAAATAATTCAAATAGAAGAAATATGTCCGCAATATCCGAGACTATTGCAAAAATAAATACATTTAAGTCGTAACCTTGAATGTGATTTCGCCCGTTTATGAAATGTGATGTGGAACACAGATTTCGCCCATCAACTGATCACTCTCTGACATAAAGTACCCACACATAAATAAACATACATACAAATAAACATGAATGTAAATATGTGTATGACTTAGTCTCTTGAGGCGCAAATAACAAATGCAACAAGAAACAAAACGCTTGTAGGGGGAACGTGTAGAAGCAAGTAAGTATCGTACTTACTTATTTACAGCGACGCGTAATGACATACATACATACGTATGCAAGTTAAAGTCGCATTCATGTAGTCACTGCGCTGGATGCAATGCGAACACCCTACTCATTGAAAAATGGAATTGGTGAGAGGGGCAGTGCAAAAACCTGTCCGTACATTGAACTTGCGTATTTTTCTTCATTTTTCTGTATTTATTTTGTTGTTGTTGTTGTATCATGTTTTTTTTTTATTATTTCCACAGCTTGTAATTTTTCGTTCATTTTTTATTATTTTTTACTTAGCGTAATGAAACGGTGGCTTTTATACTCCACCAGGCAATTCAAAGGTGTTGCTATGGCCCACTGCTACGTATACGCAAGCTACATAGATGAGGACCGGGGTGCACTGAATTTTTATTTATGCACTCAGCGGGCGGCTGCCGCAGTACACATACAACATTGGCAATGTTTTTATTTTGCTCTCAACACCGCAGTGCCACCGGTGGGTTTGGCTTCTTGAAGTACTGACGAGAGATGGTCCGTTGCTTCTGCGTCTCTCAGCGCAAGTATACCGTTTAGTACGAGTATTTTCTGATCGTTTTTAGAACAAATGTAAATCCCACACAAATTAAGCGAAGTTAAATACAAATGTTGTTACATTTTTAACAATTTGGAATTTATGAAAGGTCGATGATTTAAGAATTAACTGGCGATGATAGAAAAATAGTAATAGAAATATCGGAGACATTTTTTTGTTCAATTCTATGGAAAAGGTTGTTTCCTCTATCGAACTCAACAAGCTTTTTAAAAGCCGGAGGGACAAATTATTTTAGAAACCTATTTAACAATTCCACATACACAATACATCAGCCGATATATCAGCCCACAGTTTTCGGTGCATTCACGAACGGACTCATATCGTACTTAAATAAATTGCAATTCTCGTACAAAGTTGTTGACAATGGCAAACTCTTCGCTTTGTTGTTGTACTTATTGTTAACTAATGGTGCACTTATTGTTTTTATTTCCTCCAACAAACAACAAATTATTCAAATGTTGTAAACGCTTTTGGCGCTCCTATTTTCACGTCGCACAGTCAACGCGTGCGAAGGCTTCAATAACTTGCAAGGCGACATTTGGCCAAGAAACCAGTTTCATTCTATTCTTTCTGTAAGCAATAAAACTCACCTACGACTGCATGAATAAGAATATGTATCGTGTGTACCTAGTCACACGAGCTATAGAAAACAATTTGTGCCGCGGGTTGTGCGCCTCTCCACAGAGCATTTCTACTCTGTTTATGCCATTTTCATTAACATGACAAGCTGCAGTTGTGCCTACGAGAATATTATTCCCAAAAAGAGCAAAAGGAAAGCTGACAAGGCAAGTTCGACTTCCCGTTCACCTTGCAGAGGACACTTGCGGGCACACATAGTGGATAGCTGAATAGATGTATAGTATTGTGTATACACAACATGTGCTCACTCCGACCAGGGTATGTATATGTATATGCAATTATTTACATGCTCTTATTTACAATTTACTTAAAACGGTTACTTTTACCACTCCAGATGAAACGGTAAAACAACACTTGGCTAAAAGAATAACTTATTTTTGTATTTTCTTTCGATACAGACATTTCGTCTGAGATCTCCTTAGCGCTAATCTACATATCTATGTGGATGAACATTAAAGACCACCTTAGTGCACAATGTCTATGCTAATACGATTTCATAAGTGCTGGTCATGCCATCAATGGACAACACATTACAAATCATTGCCCACTCATTTCTAGACATGTGTGCTATGTGCATTGAGTGCTGCGTTGCTTCTTCCGATGGAAACTGCAGCGAACACCTTGTGGCCCATATGCGAGCTAGAAGTGTGGGCAGTCGATGGGCACACATAGTTTCTTTTTCGGCAATAACTACGTCTACAATGTCTATCGGAAATGATATTAACACTTCCACTATGGAAATAAGTTAATACTATGTGTGATAGTAAGTCAACGATATCGTTTATTGTACCCACTACATAAGAGGAAGTGACATTTGTCGTAAAGGTGACAAGTTGCATTTATGTAGATGACAACAACAATTATGCTATCAATGGGGCTTATTCTCAGAGGCAGAGGTGTCTGATAATTACCACATTTTTATTTCGCATGTGTGGCTTGTGTAGCGACCGCAGTCAGCAGCCCACGACGACTTGACAAATACTATATATGTATATGTATATTGACGCATTGGCGCATTGGTGCATCGTCGCATGATCGCTGGGCACGAGTTGCATGCGAGCTGATGCACAAGCTCCGTGACCTCTTTTAGTCGCATTGGGCGAATGAAGACTGGCTGGCTGTGTGATCACTGTCACACATTTCTGTCAACTATAGACACTTTTCACAACAGAAAAATAATAATATAAAAAAATAAAAAAAAGCATACACACGTGTGCTTCGTGGTAGTTTCTAACACCAAATCTCTCTATGGGGTTATATACAACAATCATTTTTTCGACATGTCTCTGCGCCCTTTCAGCAATTCAACACTTTTGATTATTTTATGAGACAATTTATATTGACTTTGAGTTTGTTAGGGCGCAAATGCATTATAATGTTGAATATTTTATGTAGGCACATTTGTGAGCGCTGAAGATGTATATTGGCGATGCGTTGGCAACACAGAGGTTGCTGTGGATTTTCCCCATTACATAAATCTAGGCAGGTGCTATATACACTTGTGAAGAATTACAACTGACGAATGTCGAATGTTATTGAATTGGCTTCGAATCAGGGAATATACTGCAACATATATGTAGGATGTCATATTCCTCAACATGGTTTATAGATATGTATGTATTCAAAAAGCACATATATACATATATACAGTACAGATGTATGCATGAAGCACAATGCTGACCACCATCAGAAAGGCAAACCACACACGCGTTAACCACATTGTCATTGCCGCCACATTTGTCGGCAGTGACTTTCGAGTGGCAACTGGGTGGTCGGTGTGGACCAGTGTGATCAAAAGGCCGTTTTCTGTGGCATGTGATTGGTTTACACATTAATAGTTCGCATTAAAATGAACCATATTGTCTTGCTTTCATGTGATTTCCTTCTGAAATAGGATTACAGGATTATGTAAAACGGTTACTCAAATTCATTATGGAAAAAGTAAACCGTAGATAATTCTACTTATCGACCAAATTTTATGCGATTTTGGTGATACTTTTTTGTATTATTATTATTTATATTATTTGTTAGACAAATACTTTCGTTTATTAACCAACTAACATGCACATTACAGTAGCTTTGTAATTTTGCAGATGTCTGTCCCAAAGAAAATGACAAGGACACGACAGTTGTAAGCTGTCAGAGGTCATCGCACATGGCTGTGAATGCACCAGTACATTAATGCAAAATGACACTGAATGAGTTATGAGTAGCCGAAATAGCAATTTTTAAGGGCAAGGTACATAAATGTGACGGACAAAATAAAAGGAATGAAGGAATTAGAAAGCTAGCTCAGGGCATGTAGGAAAGAGCACGATAAAATAATGTTTGTACACTCGAATCATGTGTGTGTGGTTAAATGAGACTTTAAAACCCAGAGACATTTTCCAGTGGATCATTCACCACACACCGTTTGTCATAAACTTTGGAACATATTAAACAATATATAGAAGAATTTGTTTTCTACGAATCATTGAGCCTTACATATATAATAATAGTACCCCATCGTCATCTCCTTTTAAGTCTGATCTGGCATAAAGAAATTGATAATTTTGTCCAATATAAAAGTCGATTCTCTTTGAACGGAATGTGACTGACATTTTAACAGCACCAATCCATGGACATGAGAGACATACATTAAAAAAGTGGCGCCTGCAGAAGAAGCATTTACAAAATCAGAACAGAATAAAAATAGTCTGGATTCTGTTTTCTGTGCCAGTTCTATTTACATACCAAGGAAACAAAAACAGAAGACGAAACACAACGGACAACAATCACAAACCAGATTGATGTTCATTTGAATTAAATTTTTCACGAGTTAATAACATGTCAGCCATTAAGGTACGTTGCAACATTGTGGCGGCCAACCAATTGCATTCGTTGCTCGTTAGCGCAATTGATGTATCAAATTTCTATCGCACGTCTGAGCTTTGGACCGGCTGGTCGGCGAGATGGCCGTTGAAAGACGCGCATTTCATATCTCGCATCCGATCACGTAGCAGATGTGCATACCAACATATGTACATTCACGAGTATTTATGTACAGATGCAACTAGAGCCACACCAAGGAAAATGTGTAGCCATGTCTTCGCAACGCGTTAGGCGGCAGATGCGCTTTTCGATGTTGGTGGTGCGATAAACTTGGCTAACGCCTAATTCACCTGTTGACTTCAGCATTCGTCATTGACCGGAAATTATTTCTAATCGTCAGACAGGAGTAATTATAGAAGTTACCACACCTTATAATGAAACTAATACGACGAATCAGTCACAACTTTTCGGTTATTTACTAGATATCAGAATAATTTAGGAACATCTCTAATTATAAACAGCAATAATAGTTTAATTAACATAGGAAATTACGTAAGTTTAATTTTCATGTCGATTCTAAAGCATCTACTCGTGCTGATGCCACCATATTTAGGACCAAGTCAATACTTAATTTCGGCTCGCATATGGTAGATTCTTGATAGTGCTTTCATTACCACCACCACCAGGAGTTTCAGCTTCTTAGCCATGAGCAAACAAATTAACTGCGATACATCATCGACTACTGTTTGCTAAACAACTGCGTGTGCGAAGGCCTTCTCATTTACATAAATGCAGTAGTTGTCTCCGGCGGCGCCTGCTCTCGTGGACGTCGCCCAAGTGATGTTGATGCCCAATGGGTGTTGAGACAAGGCAGGCTTGCGCATACGAACTCACTCAGAAAGTCAAGTTGGAAATTCACGCATTGTTAAATGCGTTGCTCAAAGCCTACTTCGCGCCTAAACGACTGGCGCCTGCCTGCGTTGAATTGATGTTGCGTCTAATAGCGGCAGGCTTACAGTGGATCGCTTGGAAGCGCTATCCATCCACTCGATAAAGACTCTGTTGCAGAAATAAACATTCACTTCCGCCTACCCACGGCTATTCGACGATTTACATGCAATTTAGTAGGTTTAGTTCCAGACGCCCCAGCTGTTTGCATATGTGCTGCTAAATGGTTTAATGCGTAAATTATTGGCACCATAAGATGCTTAAAGCGTTCATACAAAAAAAGCTCGCTTCATGTAAATTGCTCCTACTGAGTCGGCGATATTCCGGCTCACAGCGATTTCACAATGAACAAACATACTTTCTTAGGCATATGTAGTGTCTATACTCGTAGTCATCTTTAATGTAGAGCCAATATTCGCTATGGCTTGATATTAAATTGTCGTTCCTGAAGCTTTGACCGACAATCGAGAACTCTAGCCTTTTTTCTTTCGCAGATTTTGTTTCGTATTTCACTTTGACGATTCGACGTGGATCAGTTCCTAAGCTGAACATTTGGGTCAATTGATACTCCGAAAGCCGTTAAAGGAGCCGTTGATTTTTTAATTTTATGTGGATTTTAATTCAGTTTAATTAATGTATATATCGATCTTTTATCGATTATTTTCGTCCATGAGCCCACACCTGTATAAATGTTAGAACTATTTGACTTGTTGTTGTATAGTACTATCGATTGATAAATTAACCAATTTATTCGTTAATCGAAAAGTGAATATCATCGCCACAATTGCTGCTGTGATTCCTGCAGCTGCAACAACATCCGACTACTGTTTCAGTACAGCAATGTCCAGTGTCTAGAATATGTCCCGCTACTGTTGTGCTCGTGGTGCATGCAATTGCTACCGATGTTGGCGTCGCTAACACTTACGAGTAGTTGCCACAACATGCGATAAGATATCGCCGCGGCCGCCTTTTCCTGCAACCAATGTGTCCACTTTTTATTCTACCTATATATATATATTGTGCTATCCGATGGTATACTTGGTATACTCGTAGTATTGTTGACCTTTTTCATATTTGGTACAGTCGCTGATTTTTTATGTGAAAACTGAGGCTGAGAGTTTTTCTTGTTTCTGTTCTACAATTCTTGTATACTATAAGCAAATTAATGATTGAAATTATCTGGAAGCTAAAGTAGTCTGTTGTTGCGTCGGTCGGTGTTGGTACGTGTATTTTGGCCACTGTGACCACTTTGATACTCGCAACCATCGTCGCTGGCGCTCCGGTAGTGCTTTGAAACACGGCGGATAATAGCAGACTTGGACAGTGGCACGTCAAACTGCAATTTCTAATATCTAATATCTAGTCCATCAGCCGACAAACAGACGCTAGGAGCATTGAGCAAAGCTTGCATGCGGTTTCATGTGGAGACAAGGCTGGGCGCGTAGTCAGGTGCCCGGTCACTCCCAGTCGGCCAGCTCTGCGCCGGACAACTAGTTGGTCGGCCGCTGCCGTTGCTGATCGAGCTTTTAAGACAACGCGATCACCTATCGCCTATCTGCAGCCAAAGAAAACTACCAATTTTTCGTAGTAAATTGCCATGTATTAAAGGGGAAATTCATCTTCACTTCCTTGTTGGACAGCGCCAACAGACTAAGAAACTTCAACAACTTCATGCCGCACCACAAACTCGTTGTGGCTGTAAGAGTTGTTGATGTGTCAAACGGCGCGTACCACTCGCTCCAGCATCGACAAGTGGAAGTGGAGTGGAATGCCAGCAAAATTATTAGCACAACACATGGGCACAAACTTGCACGCAGAAGTTACGAACAAGCGCCGACGAAAGTCGATAGAAATTTAAGTGCTAGCATGCAGCTGATTTGCCAATATTAGTTTGTGTTTAATATGATGAGAATGAGAGTGAGAAGAATGCAGTTTTTAAATTGGAATTAGAAGCGACCGTTGAACATCCTTTCCTTTGACAAAGTAGTTGGAATTTGAATGATTTCTGTGAATGATACAGACATCACGCCAACGAATGAGAGACTTAGTACAACCATAACGTCATGTGACAACGTGCTCTCCTACCAATGAACTCTATTTATTTTATTTGTTCAATATTTCCTCCTCTCCCTTTCATTCCTCAATATTCGCGAATTTCCTGTTCAACCAGCACACTGGCAGAGCGGTGACATCAAAGAACAGCACATAAGTAACAAAAAGCGACAGAAAGCGTAGGGATTAACATCAAAAACGAAAACAAAGATATCGTAAGTACGAGTATTGTATTATGTTATGACCATGGGAAGACAATATCAAGCATAACAAGGATATTAAATTCCAAAGCAGCGATTGCTGTTTTTAGCAGAAATAACAATTAAGGGCCATCGTACGCGTTTGATGAGAATGTTGACGTCGATCGGTGCTTTTGAAGTCAGTTTGAAAATTCTTTAAGAGGAAGTCGAGCTGAAAGCCAAGCATGTCGGCCTACCATGACACAGGTGAGTGTAATTCGATACATTTGGAGGGGTGATACTCGTGCAACACGCGAGCATGAAGTTCTCGGACCTTTGCAAGAAAACCCGAAGGTGGAGCACACATTGGCTGACTTTTATAATAGTAATAATATAATAATTTTCGTATGTGATATTATGTCGGAGTATTTTGTAACAATTCATAAACAAAATTTTTCCATAGGAAACAAAGAGGCACGAATTTCGAAAGCGGGAGTATTTCACTTTCCTTTCAAATGGGCAACGAAATGTAAAGACGACCATAATTTAGATGAACTTTTATTTGTGAAAGAAATCAAAACTGAAAGGTAAGATGAGAATTAAAAAACCGTCCATTTAAAATTGTAATAGTTTATGCCTTTACCACTTATAAAATTGTGCCTTAGCTCTGGTATAATGTATCCTGTGATGTGTGGAAGTGCTTGAGCTTCAATCGCGGTGAAATATAAACACCAACCATTGTTTATGTAACACTTACGAAAGCCGCATCTAAGAACACTTCAGCAGGCGCTGCCAGCTTCACGGACAAAGCGAATGGGCAACAAGGCGTATACGTACCTTCTCTGTTGCCCGGGGAAATGTATTTCAAATTACATACATACATATGTATACATACTATATGTATATCACCAACACACTTTGTAAAAGGGTTCAATAAAATTTTCATAAGCGATTATCTTCTCTTAATTGTGCATTGAATTTAGTTAGCTCACAACTCTTTAGAAGTCATATCCGTGTACTCAGAAAACCATTATGTTCTCGTTATGAATATAAGTCGATCCCGGTAAGTGGTTTCATTGATTGGGACTTAACTTTACTATATGTTCGGCACACATTATCTTACAATTTTTTAAAAACGTTCCTCTATGAACTTCGAAATGTTCGTTGTGTTTTATGAAAGGCAAATGTCTGAAATTATCTTTAATGACACGGATGATTAACTATCTTAGAAAAACCGAGTTCGAAATTATAATATCTGCATTGGAACGCAAATCAAACCCGATAACCACTGAAGTAGTTGGTATAGTAAGTTCCTAGACAATTTCAGAGGTTTTAACGTTGATTTTTAGTGAAAATGTTTTTCGACAGTTAGTATATTTTTATCTATATACTAGCAGACCCGGCCACACGTTTTTGTGGCTAAGGTATACATTTAATTAGTAATTTTTTCAATACAGAGAAAAAATTCTTACGCATAAAGTCGAAAACGTTATAGCCGGTAAATTTGAAAATTATTAATATATATTATTGTAAATCTGTATTAAACGTAAATCTCAATATTTGTTAAACTTTGAATTGTTGTAATCGTATATTGAAGTAATTCTAAATTGTAAAATTAAGATCATCGACATCTTTGTTTTTTACCACCAATTCAATCAGTCATTTATGGTTATCATATTGTGGTTTCATGTAAGGAAAAACACGATGAATAATCTTCTCTTTCGAGTCAATGAAGTGACAGAAATCTGTTGGAAATGTTATTAATCCACCGAGGTGTCAACTCCGACCCTACCATTTCCAACTGCTTCTACAATCGCAATTTGATATTGTCACTCATATGTTAGTTGTTAATTGGCGATTTAGCAACAGTTGATCCAGGAACAATTGGAAGAGTGTAGCGTAAATCACCTGCAACAGAATCATGGCTCTACCAAAAACGTTTTGGTTGTCGCGTAAAGTCCTGTGCAGATTTTGCAGACTGGTGTTTCGTTGATTTGCAATTTCCTTTCCTGGCCTTCCCCGAATATTTCAAGACTACAATTAGCTAGATCGGTTTGGTCGTTCTCGACTTTTTGCGAGACTAACGAACAGCAATTCATTTTTATATCTATAGATTACAAATTGTTTGTATGGGAGATTAGAAAAGTTTGGATTTTAGACTTTTTAAGGCAATTTTTTCTCCGTTAGAACCATCATTGTACTTCAAGGAATATTTAATAATGAAACTTCGTACACGTTACAATTAGCAATATGAGATTGTATTATAGATTGGCGAAACCGGAAAAAGCAAAAAATAAAAATAGGAATGAAGAAAAAATAAGACTTCTGCAACAGATATTCACAGCACGGAAGGACATTGAGGTCGGCCATTTGATCAAGCGATAATTTCATATGGATATCCTAATATAACTCAAATTTAAACATTTATACTATGAGAAGGTTGGCATTCCTGATCGCCAAAATCGGACCTCTGCGACAACTAAATAATAGTAATTAAACAAAAAGGGATATAACAAAGCTACTTAATTAATAAAATTAATTTCACTTTATGAAATAGGTAACGAAATATCAGCAATGAGTGAACCGGTCACTAGTTTACAATGTGTATATTTTTTAGTAATTTGTGAAAATGTTGATTTAATTCCCATTTTCCATTGATTCTTAATTGTTAAGTACCAGCGAGGAATCGTACTTCAAAAGTTTGTTACATTTACATTAGTCATTTGGTACGACATAGGTATTGATTTTTTCCCAGAGCGCTATTTTCTTCTCTCGGGAATATCACAGCATCACAATTCGTTTTACATATATAATATCTTCCACTTTATTTATTCTTTTTTGTTTGGCGATTTGCAAACCAGGCCAACAACTGTAGCACGACTTTGTAGGAGTAAGCGGCAAACTCGCGAATTAATACGAAAGGGGCAGAAGGGGCGAACTACCACCGTTGCCGTTGGTCCAACTTACCTACCAACCAAACCGCCGTCCCGTCAACCCCCTACGTAGACAGCACGTCAACAAAAGGCATCTGCAAGTACATACGACCACATTTTGGCCAAAATTACTTTTAATGCAAAGAAGCTTAACTATGAGTTGGAGAGTGAATGGGCGAGTATGTACACGAGTACATATACTAGTATGCGTACGAACTCATGTGGGGTGCGGGGGGTTGTAGCAACGAACTACCACTAATGCCAACTGCACATAAAAGGATGCTTCAAAAACGACAGCAAAAAATAAATGGAAAATAGCAACAACTATAGCATAAAACCGCAGCAACAAAATCAAATGGAAGCCGCACAACAACTGGAGAGTCCTTGGCCAACTGATTGCTATGTGAGTGTGTGTATGTGTCGGTTTTTCTGTGTGGATGTGCCTTCGTGTTGTGCAAAGTCCTCAATTGTGTTTGTGTTTGCTGGAGGGGAGAGGCACCATGTAGAAGGGGCGATAAATTTCCAAGCGGGCGATGTTTTGATCGAGTAGACAGACGGATAAGTCCTTTGAACGTGAGCATGCTTTTGTGGCTACTGTTTGTATGTGTGTCAGAAAGAGTTTCGCCTATGAACAAAAGACAATGCTGCCGCGGAGGGATGGAATAGCGTAATATTATACAGCGTTTGTTGAGTTAGTATGCTCTGCTTTTTCCGTTCACTTTTTTATTCACCCGCTTTTTTCATCGCATTTGCCTGCTTTGAGTATAAAGTCCAAATCATCAACACAAATACACCTTGATGACTACAAAAGGGTACCAAAAGCAATAGATTGGCCGCGTATCTAAAAAAATACTTTATGAACTATATGAATGAAGACGAACATGAATCTATTTTCGATTTTCCTTAGCGATGTTTAAACCTTATATACAATTTACATAAACAAAAAATCAAATTTAAAATTTAAGTATTATTATCTTATTTCAGGAAAACTGTCCAAAATGTTGTAATATTAACAAATTTTCATTGAAAAATACATATGTTTTTAGAGAAGATTTAAAAGTTGATTTACGAAGTCTTAAGCTGAAGCTTAAGAAAAATTTGGTGAGGCAAGTTTATGAAAGAAAATTTATTTCAAGCTATTCATTATAATCGTCGATAGCAACAAAAAGAAGAGGTCAGGATCTCATACTTTTTTCTTTTTACTAAAGGAATTTCATGAAACTTAAATATCCGCTCGGAAAACGTGATTCATGCTAAAGTTCATGCCAGACGAGCCACTTAAAAACTTTGAAGATTATAGAGATGGATTCGGAGGTAACCAGAGATATCTGAAAACATCTTAACTTGAACGAAAAAGTGTATGTATCTCTCATCAACACATTTCACATTACTAAACACATTTGCATACACATTATACATACGTTGATGTAAAATATAATTTATTGGAAGGCATAAAAACTCGACATAATCCCACAAGCGGCGTCAATGTTGTCTTCCTTACCAGCCTACACAAATACTTAAAACGAACAGGCAAACAAAACAGTCGCTTTCAACGACGCGACGCGACACAACGTCGTCACCTTTTGCACTCGCAATAGGGAGGCAGACAATGCAAAGACGCTCGACTCGCCATTGACGAGACGTTTGGATAGAAAATGAGAATGACGCAAGTCAGAGACACAATAGGAAAGCTAACGCTTGTCGTCCTCATCGAGTGACAACACAGCAAAAGATAGAGGCCATAAAACAAAAACAGAAAAAGGGGAGACCTAAACTTGTTCTAAACAGTTGAAAACATATCCTTAATGCTGATATTTAACCAATTTTATCAACTAACATTAGAAACGATTCTTAACGATACCGTTTGTCTTTCGTGCGTACATATCGTATTTGGATAAAACAGATAACCAAGCATAAAGGGGCCGTTATGTCTGAGTAATCGTAAAGAATAGAGAAAAAAATAGAAGCTCCTCCTAAAAGTCAGTCAAGTCCAAACACATATTATGATCTCGAGCGCATTTAAAATATCCCCGCTAACCTTACTATTTCTAGGAAACATCGGCGAATCGCACAAAATGAGAGAATAAGAACGTTGCTATTGGAAGGCTGTTTAAAACATAACAAAAAAATAAAAATAAAGCAAAAGCCGAAAATCCTTTTTTATGTATGAAACAGCACACACAGGCGGCCGCACCCGATTTCTTGCTGCCCCAGATTTTGAAGAAGAGGCGATAACAATGCACACAGCAGACACACACTAAAGGATTTTAAGTAACAGCAGTCATTTTGTGTTCTCTTTCCGGGCACTACTACCATACCAATGTGTGGCGGTTGCTATTCACTCTCTCTTTAAAACGTAATGCTCCTGATGTTCTCGAATTCTTTTATTGTTATATTCATGTACATATTATTATATATACATATATATATATATATATTGTGTATGTGTATATATGAACATAACGGTTGCCGTAGCCGAAGTATCTACAGTAAAACGAAATTTGGTACCGTCCCACGACGACCATGGTGAAAATTGCTGGGAGTTCACCGTGCGCCGACACAATTTTTCTTAAAAAGTAGAACACATACACTAATACGAGTGGATTTGCGATAGATTTTCTCCCTTACTACCGAAAATGGAGCCATGGAAGATGATGCAGAATGTCCTTATATATTATATAACTACATGTAAATGTATGTGCTTGTTTGCAACAACTATAACAATAATAAGTGAAATAGTGACAATCCGCGGTCACACATTTCTTAGGTCCCGAATTTTTTAACAAGTGGAGGACTCTTGGAAAAGTATTTTTTGGTACTGCAGACAAGGGACAAAAATAATAATTTACCAATTTATAATTTATTAAGATCATAAGCTCGATCTTTAAATGGAAAATATGAAGAATATGATTCAATGGTAGCTTTATCGACATATTGAACAGTTTGTCTGAAAATAATGTTTACGCACACGCGAGTAAAATCCCATTGTTGGCTAGTACATACGTAAGTCCGTATACATAACCTACATAAAGCTCGTATCAAACATACATTTAAATGTATGTACGTACATATGAATATATGTAAAGGTATATAGAGGTGCACTTGTACTTAAAGCTCTTAGCATGTAAAGACGTCGGTCTAGGTGTGGCAATGCCGCCGATACCATAACGTGTGCACAACTTATCAAACTACCAAGCAACGGTATTTTGACTCTCATCCAGCTACGCATATACACGTGTCTGTGTGTGACGTCCTGCCAACACCGCGTCAACCTGAATGGAGGACATTCAAACATTCAAACTTGTTTACTTAGCAAAAATGGCACAGTGGCGCAGAATTGTAGCAGCGAAAAAGGTACAAAAACAACAAATTAAATTGGCACATGTCCTAACGAAAATTGTTTACTTGGTCGGCGAGTCAGTTAGCTGTGTTGACTAGTCAGACGATCAGACAGTGGGACGTCGAATTTGAGTCCTTTTCCTTTAACCTTTAACGTTACTCTGAATCAAGTTTATATAAACTGTTTACATATACAGTATATTACAGTAATCCCCGCTTACGTACCCCTTCTTAACATGCAAGAATTTTGAGACACTTAAGTCCCTCGAGGTACTTACCAAGCTTTTTCTCAAATATTTCGTCGAATATTTTTTTAAAATATTTAAAGGCACATAAAAGAGGAAAATTGCAAACAATTTAGTTTTGTGGCTTAAATATTACAGGCATTTAGCGGGAAAGGCACATAAACGGGGGACACTTAAGCGGGGATCACTGTATATACATGTGTTTGTATGTATATTTACATTCATACAATCTTATTTTCCATTTGAGCATTACACAGCCATAAACACATGCATGAAATATGTAACAGCGTCTACCATAAGAAATACAGCAACAATAACTATCAATAAAAGCGGCATACCATACCGTCATTGTCTAGCCGAATTGTTCTCTGCCGTCTGCCGGCTTTGCTCGTTAGCAGTAGTGACGTCAAGTCGAACAGAGCGAGAGAGTCGACCGAATGGCGACCACCTGCACCAACCCATCCCCAACCCACTGACGTATGACGTCGCACTTGTCGGTAGGGTCAGACAAGCAGAAATTGTGAAAGCTCAGTGAGATGGTAGGTGTTTGGAGACAAAGGGATTCGAGAGAATGTATACACAATTGATGCACATAGTACATATTCGTATACATACATGCACGTTTGTACACAAGTAAATTCCAATAAAACCAGACGGAGAAGAAGAAGAACTAGCAGAACGCACGCGCCATTCGGCAGACGCAAAATTTTACATGACAAATGCGGTGGAAACACACCATGAACAGGGGGCTGGCAGACACAAATGAACAAAACATTGGCGTCAACACATGCAGGCAGACAGGCAGACAGGCGGGCGTAGTAACTGTCGCCGTCACCCGAAACTGCTGCCACATGACCGACCTACAGCAAACCCGCACAACTTTAAAAGACCTTAAGTGTTGAATGGTGAATAATATACAGGAGTTTATACAAGCTTAATGAAAGAGGCAGGCGAATGCTCCTCGTACTTGTACCCCTCCGTGCCTGCCCCCTATAGTGGTACGCATATTTTATTGACCGACAGCAGAGTTTTTCGAATAAGGCCTGGAATGGAACACTGTTTCGTTATGAGAATTAGGACAAATTTTATCTGTGGTGAGCGAAAACCTGTCTAACACAGAATATGTTGAAATTGATCGCAAAGTGATCGATTTCCGCATGCTTAGAGAGATACAGAATTCTGAAGTGTCAACCACAACGGCTAAACTACTGGATCTAGTCTTCGTACTACTCTTTCGGAAGTTAGTTACTGGCTGGGTGCTTATGGGAGCGCTAGCATGCAGACACATACACACGCACAAATGCGCAAATTGTGTGTTGGTTATGTGAAAAACAAAAGAAATAACCGACATTTGTGCACAGAAAGCGCTTCGTTGATTGAATCGCTTCGTTGAGCATATTTCCTTTGAAAGTCTCCGACTTTCATGACAAGTCGCAATATCGACAAGACTAGCCACCTCCTCCAGCAAGTCTTACAACGTTTAGGTTGACATTATGCCTCTACAGATAGAGAAAAAAAAAACCGAGAAAAATAAACTCGACTTCAAAAGATTCCCGCTGTTAGATAAAAATGCATATTATTTTCTCTTAATTATAACTAAAGTTAGGAATTCATATACGTGTCTGTATATAAGGTGTAATTTTAAATTAAGTTGGCAATAAAATTGTGCGTTAAAGAAAACATACAATTCAGATTCGAAGCAGTTACAGAGCATCAGAACAGCTTCGAGATATTCTGCGCAGATATTCAAGAAAGGAATCCTCCAAAAAAAATTTATGAAAGACAAATTATTGGCGAAGTCAAACGTTTTGAGGACTTTACATTTGCTTTCTAACTTTTCCTTACTTATTTAAAAAAAATGTGCTAGTTGCTTTTGCAATTCAAGCATACAATTTCTTTTCTTTCAGAACTCAATTCAAAAATCGGAAAATCTCCCGTGGTGCCCGTGTGAATGTGGCTCTATATTAAGTTAGACTTGTTTTTTTAGTTCTATCATACGTTTGTCTCTCTTGCTTATCGACTGGAGTGAGGGACACAATCGAAGGAAAAAAAAAACAAAAAATTGTTTCAGCTTATCAAGGACAAAGGATACTGCCTCACTGATGGCAAGCAAACGTTAGCTAGTTCCTCGCCCGCCTCCCCTTTTGACGATGGTGATAAGTAAAACGATGGCATGAATACATAATTAATGTACGTAGTAATGTGGTGGATGCGTGTACCCAGACGAGATTGCTAAGCGGCGAGGCTGAGTGCAGCAGGACGAGCGAAACACGTGCCAACGGCATTTCAAGGATAGCCAGGCCGGTCGGTCGGTCGTTCTTCGCTTGGCTGCCTCGATGTGCTGTATGTACATTTCTCGGTTTGTTGGCCGAAAGTTAATGGCGACACAACAACAGCGACAAAGAGCGTAAAAAACAAGAACAACTTTTTACTGAAGTTTAGGCGTTTACAAACATAAACGTGATCCCCATCTCCAACTGCTGCTGATTACAGTGCGTGTCTTTTGTCACAAAGACGCCTCTGTGGGAGCATGTGCACCCTTCCAAATCACCGACTTTTCGGTTACGCACACCACGGGTGGGAGGAATTGACATTGAAAAGGAAATTCAACTTTTCGCCATTGTGCGTACATCGTCGGAGCACACACTTTATGTTGCCAAGGAAACTTTAGCTGGGAGTGGCTGGGCGCGGCTGAGGCGCCTTGTCGGCCGGTCCAGATAAAGCCGTTACAATAAATGTGTGCGCAATAGAGGAAACGAAAATGTGAGATTGTATATTGGTCCAATCATTAAGTGGCCGCATTTATGTAATTACACTACCAACAGAAAATATTATAGCCTATAAAATGCAGACACATACACTGTACTCACATTTTCCATAAATCGGTTCAATTACGATTTTTCCGATTGCTCGATTTTGTGTGTGATACAGGAGTTATGTACATAGGTTCTGTGCTCGGAACTAAGCTCAATATGTGTTCTACAACATCGTTCGCCGTTTGGCAGAATCATCCTTGGAGCGACAATAGCAACCACACGAGAGCATTTCTACTAATGCTTCGAATGACATAGAGACGCGCACCATAAATTGTATCGGAAGATCAATCAAGTGTCCAGTAAAGATGTAAGCTTCTATTGTATACAAATATCAAATCGTACCTTGTGTAATTATTTACATACGTATATAAGTATATATATGAAGCTCGATTATTTCTCGACCGGTTATAAGTCATAAAATGCTCATTTTGCGCTGGCATTTGCACTGTTTTATTTGTGTCAAATTCAAAAGGCTGCTTAACAGGCAATAATCGTGTGTAAATCGGTTCGAGTAGCCGACACGATTGTCATTACCGCAGAGCAAATCACGGCCAACCGCTATGTGAAAGACAAGTAACTTTATAACAAATAAGCCCGAACTAATCGCGAACAAAGCATAGTCATAAACCTGCCCACATGCCACATCTAACCATGCATATTAAGCACACAAAGTTATCAAAACCAACAACAAATGCAACGACACGTTGGCAAGTAAATGCATACACAGGGCACATATGTATAGACAACAACAAACATTCACCCATGACCATACCATACCGAGAAGGAAGCCGAGGTCTTGAACACGATAACTAACAAAGCACTCGAGCAGCAGGCATTTAACGTTCAAGAGGTAACTGGTAAACGTCGTTGTGCCAACAGCCAGTAAGCAGCGTCTAATACCAGCCCAAGCAACCCAAGTTATTCGAAATTGTTACTACAATTGGCTAAAGATCTGATTGTCTGCCAAGCTGTCTGGCTTGTGCAGCTTTTGAATATTAATGAAATTGTTGCCGATAATCAGTTGTAGATACAAACACGCCGACAAACCAACCGACGGACCCACGGACCGACCGACAGACGACCAACCAACCAACCAACCAGCGAACTCTCCGACCATGGCAAGCGGTTAAACGCCAGAACACACAACATCCGAGCGCTGCAGTTGGCCTCTTCCATATTTGCTTATTTTTATTCGCTCGTTGCACTTGAGCCGATTGCATTCTACATGTTTTCACCCGTACACTTTACGGCGCACTGTTTAGTTATGATTATTGGTATAGCTGCTTGCAATTGCTGTCATGGCCGTTATTGTGTGACGGTGTTTTGGTCGATGCCGTCAGTCGCCAGTCGCCAGTTGTGGCCTGTTGCCTCTGCCTTTGCTCCAGCGAAATCTACGGAGCACCGTTGGGCACTCATTAATTTTACGGCTCATCTGTGTAGACTGACTTTAAAGTGCATTTCCGCCGTTACTTCTTGCCAGCAACCTTTACGAGTGGGAGTTATGGGTTAGGCCAACTGTCAAAATACATACACATATATACATATGTACCCGCTTTGATAGCTGCAGACACCATGGCCGTGGCTGAAGGCGGTATGACCTGAGTGGTGGTTGTAGCCGAGTGCTGTTTAATATGTTTGCCAGCAATAAAAATGTTTGCTTAAAACATTACACCGAACCGTTACCAATGTTTTCCGTTCATTCCCCAAGACGAAAGACTGTCATAAATTCTAAACTGTAGCATTGCAGTAACAAAAAAGTCTTTATGCTTTGTGTTAAGCTTCAGCGGCGAACATTTGCAATACAAAGTAATTGTGTTTTTGAAGAGAGGCAACAGTCTCTTTTTGAAATAATACTGATTTAAAACACTATAATTCTTATTTGTTATAATAACAAATTGCCATTTTAAGGGCTATTCACTTAACGGTTAAGCGGGAGGAGCTACCGTTACAAAATCTATGTTTTGTTCAAGTGTGGATGCCGATCGGCAGCCGATGTCAAACTTCCGAACATTTGCATGGCTTTCAGGTTATCTATGTTTGAAACCGATAATTCTAAGAAAATATTTACATATCTTACGGAATTACCGTTTTTGTTTTTGGTTGACTAAACTAAAAACGAAACAGCTTTATTTTAGAGCATTTGGCCAATATGAACTAATCGATCAATTTTACAAGAAGCCGGGGTTTACATATATTGATGAAATCGTGAACACTGGGCATTGATTTCCATATTGTGTGTGCGTTTTTCGATAGATATGTATGTACATATGTACACTTGCGTATCTGTTCGTGGAGTATACATATGTACATACGTATGTATGTATATGAAGGAACTCGTAAAAGCTTCGGCATCCTCGATAATAATTGGAATTGTTGACAAACATCCACCTCGACTAGACAAAAAATGCACATCACGTCTACCGATTATATGTATGTATACTCTTATATCCACCACAGGGCGAGCCTTAATATAAACTTTATTATAGCTATCGCCGTCAGAGCAAACCCTACTTTCTCTACCCGTCAAATGTACGATGATTTAGTCTCTATATAGTACATATGTACATATGTATGTACATAAGACATATACTTCGTAAAATCATCCTCACTGGCATAAATGGCAGAACTGTCGAAAAATAAGTCACACATCCCCGCCTACCCTTCAATATACCCACACAGAGGCGTAAATGATTCGAGAGAGAATTAACGATTTCAGTATCTAGACCATCGTCTGAATTCGTGTCGGCATTCGAGACCAGTCATACCACGTGTCTGCCGCCATCGGTGCCATCATTACCCTTACTGCCGCCGCCGCAACGACGCTTCTCAAATACTCGTAGCATATTGGGGTGTAAATACTGGGTGGTAAATCTTGGGCGGTGGGCGGTGGGCGCTAGCTTTCCGCTATTCTAATGAGCTACCCATGCTGCTCTGGGTAAAGACGATAGAAGGATGGGGAGAAAATGCCACTGCTTTTATACGACGCCAGTCAGCCCTTAACGTGTACTCGCATGCGTCTGATACAAGCATATGCCAACCTGGTGGTGTCACACAACTTTCAGACGTACGAATGCGAACTTAAAATCATGCCAACGAGCCATTGTGCAGTAGGGAGGAGATGGCAAGCCGAGAGCTTCATTCAAATTTCATTGCTGTAGGTTGTGGCTAGACTGGGTAAATTAGTGCCAATGTAAGTTTCTTTTAGCCTCTTGTTAGGCTTTTCATTCGGCATGCGCTTCAGCATAGGTTGGTTGTTGGTGGTTGCTGGATAAGTTGGACTTCGGTTTAGCGTTCGCGTCGTTATTACTGTGGTTGTTTTTTTAATGGTTGTGTGGCGTGTCACGGCGGCGGCAACGGCTATGACGACGAACAGAATATTTTTTGTCGGCTGTCGGCTGCGCCAAGCCAAGTGAGGTGGGCAAATGTGGTGGGCAATTGGCGTCGGCTGTGCTGCGTGTGCATGCCAGCGGTCGGGGGCACAGTGGTTTGCAAATAAATTGAGTGCTGTCTGCCTGTCTGCTGGTGCTATTAGACGGTCGCTCGTTATATGTCGTTGTTGTGACAGTTATTATTGTTGTTGTTCTTGCTATTATAATTCAAGTTGTTGCTATGATAATAGTTGTTATGGCTGTCAAGTAGCAACGTGCGGATGGAAATAGCATTACATGTGTGTGTGTATATATTTGTGGGTGTATAAGTGAACTCCATGGTTGGTTCACATCCAAATGTATTCACGTACATATGTATGTAAGTAGTGCATCTGCGTGTGCGTTCACTGGAATGTGCGTACATAATGCTGTACATAAGCATATTTCGAGCGCGTGTTCGGCATTACTGGCAGACACAACAGCCGGCGGTGAGGAATGTCAAATGAGGCATGTCTGTGTATCTATCCGTTTTATGTGTGAAAACATCTTATCGTATAGAAACAGAGTTGCCACTTTTCGGGTATCTCCTTTACTACATTGACATATTCTTTGTAATGAGCCATATAAAAGCCATGGGTTTGACCACTAACTTTCCCACATCAATGGCTCTCTATATTGTAAAAACCAATGTAATACTGAAATGTAGTTGCGATTCGCAGAACGCGAATTTTGCGCGATTTCAAGCCCAGCTAAAAAACTGTATCCTCTTTTATTTCTTCCATGCATTAATTGCAGACAGAAAAAGCGTTACGGGCTGCCACCTACAAACTTTCCATTTCGACTCAATATGTCCTTGAGCGGGTCATTGCTGCTGCCACACGGCGCTAGCCACTCGCCGAATATGCTTGCGGTTGTTACAGCGTTTTCATACATACATACATATGTATCTATATTCGTCTGTATATATAAGTAAATACCTACATTTATATATATCCTCGTGATAGCTGCAAAGCGTTTTATAAATATTTTTGGGCCAAACCCATTTAGTACACACTTTTCTTACATACATATATACTTTCATTTTCTATTTCCATGCACATTCATTTTCATGTTTATGTACTTAGATATATGTAAATATGTACATACATATGTAATTTATGAATGAGTTTTAACGATGTTTTAAAATCTTTAATTGAATTTATTTAAGCAGCTTAAAAAGTCCCCACGTTCTCTTCTAGCATATAATCTGTTTTATCCAACACAAAAAATCGTGTGTTGCCTAAACCCACTTATTTCAAGACATCGAATAGTCTTCTGATTAATCTTTCTCTAGATAAACATTTGAAACACTCAATATTAAAATGTTCTACTCACATTAGCAGGTCAGATGTCGATGACAAAAATAACAATTTAGTTATCTTACCTGAAAATATAAGAAAATACATATTAGTCAATAATTTTACAAATGTATAACTACTTCAGAAATACTCAATCCTTTCACACAGATTCAGAATCAGATGAGGTTAGGAATACTGTGGATGCAGATTCGATTTGAGATCTTGATGTTTCTCTATCCTTTTAATTTATTCAACAAAATTATTCATTATTCTTATAAAAATATAGACGCCTTCCACACTTTAGACTCAGTTCGACTGGACTACAGATATATTGACATGTTTCAATAGAGTATCAGCTGTTCCGAATAGAGTTTTATATGGAATTTTGAATTATATAAACTAATTGTTTTTTGAAGATTACACATAACTAAAATATATGAATTCAATACTAGTGGCGCCCTTTCATAGAAACAATGCGAAGAATGCAGAGCGTATACTAAAATTAGATGATACTCTACAAAAAGTCAAAACAATCGTTACTCCCGAAACGTTTCTTCAACATTACATAGTTATATGTATATAGTTAAAGAGGAGAACCGAAACACAGAGAGGAAAGTCTAAAAGAAGGAATTTTAATGACTACAATTAATATGTCAATAAAAGCCATTTGGTTTAAAGAAATTTTTCTGAAATGTGTAAGACTATTTCAGTTGTAACAATCATAGGCACACAACAGATATACATATTTATAACAAAATATAATGTATATATATGAATATGCAGAGCAAGTGTAATCGCCAACAACTTGAAATGAACTTAGAACGAAAGACACAGCTGTCGCCTATGTGATACATTAAACTCAAGCAACAACAGCTGCATCAACTACCGTTAGCAGGAGCCGAGACAGCAAGTGCAGCCAATACTCGAACACAGGTAATAAGAATAATATTGGGAGACTGGGCAATCTCCACAGAGTCTTCTAGATCATCGATGCAGTCGGCACAATTTACTTTTGTGTGGTTGACATGTACAGAGCTATGTAGAATTGCAATGAGATCCTAAATGAAATTTTATCCAAATATGAAAAGTTATTCTAATAATTAATTGATTTCTACATAAAACCATAAGGACAGAAAAACAATGATTGGAATGGAAATATTGCGAAGTTACTTCAACTTTTTACCCACTGTATTTGCAACGAAAAGGAAAACCTGGGGCGACAACAACAACAAGGGCATATTCGTCACTGCAATAACTGTCGCAACGACAACGGCAGCAGTGCCAAAAATTAACTTTTGCAACCACGAACGGAAAGTACAGCAAAAATACGATTTTGCAGAGTACTGTGTATGTACATTTGGGTGTGTGCCTTCAGAATTTTCTACATCTTGCCTTTGCGGATTTCTGTACACTTTGCAACAAGATTTATGTTGCAAGGCATGCGCGTGCATTAATTTTAATTACGATTCTTCTTGGCGATTACCATTTACGTATCGTCACCTCCCTCCCTCGCTCGCTGGCAGCACCATTTCACTTTTGTCCCAAGCAACGGCAAACGAATAGGCAAAGACATTTCGAGGAAAGTCTGCTCAATGAAACGCGCAGTCTAAAATGCATACATACATACATATGTACATACACACAAACATTTTCATACATAAATTCATTGGACTCCTGTCGCTGCAGTTGCCGTGCGCTAAAAGCCATTTTCATATTTAAGATTTTATTTGTTTGTTCGCACTTGCATACTATATGTACATATATAAATATAATAAATGTGTGTGTATATGCATACCATAACGCTCAGAAGTCTGGACTTACCAATTTCAATGCATCGCTTTAAAGCAAAAAGAATTGCGACAATAAACTCTCAAGTTATAGAAAATATAATAAAAAACAACTTTATAAAAAAAACTTCAACTTCCTTCGGCAAGAGTTTTGTAACTGTAGAAAAAACCGATTTACATGACAACCGATTTTCTATAAATATTATTGAAAATACTCAAAATATAACAAAAACTTCTGATGCCATTAAATAATAATAAAAAAAACAATAAAATCAAAATTCAAACTTTTGAGCGGTGGTGAATATGAAGACATATACACAAAGGGTGTTTTTGAGGTATAGAACTTTCAAATGAAACATTAAATGAAGTGGTCAATATTTTTACTTTATTTGTTTGTTGTTTCATCAATGAAAATGACTTGATGCTAAAATATTAAAATATATTATAAGTGTTTACCCCTTAAAGACACCCTATATCTCTACCACAAATGCATACATACATATATACTGACATATGTGCATATATAATTGCTGTTGTTGTCATTACTTTGTCAAATGTTGTTGGCAATTGCCGCTGCAACCGCGCCACAGTTGGTTGGCTGTGCATCCGCCGACCAACCGTCCAAAACGCCCTGGCACGCAGGGCAATTTTATGCGCGAAAATATTTTTAAATGCGCAACGCGACAACGCACAGCACCAACAACAACAACAGTAGAAGCAATAGCAACAATTGCAGACGCTACAGCGGGCCGCGCCAACGAAAGGATCGTCAGTCGCAGTCCGCCATCGCGGCATCGATACTTTGGCAGTCAAGTGGCGAAAATTGCATGCAATGCATCGGCGGCAATTATTACACGCAAAGGAAAAATACCGATGAAGCAAAAAACTTGGAATTGGAATTGTGTGCATCTGTGCTGGCCCGTGTGCATGCCTGTGTGTGTGTTGCCCAACAAATCGCTGGTGTCGTCGGGAAGTCGGAGAGCCATCGGAGAGAAACGAATGCAATTCGAAAATAAAAATTCAGTAAATCGCGCATTAAATTTGAACGAGCGACTGAAAGTCGAATTCAAGCGTCCGATGCGAGTGGGGGGAGGGGGGATAGGGATAGGGCTACGGGCAAGTGGGCGACGTGGGCGACGTGGATGTATACGAATTCATTGGCAAAACTGCCGGCGCTCATTGAGCAGCTAGTCATCGTGTTGCTTAATGTGATAATGAAAATTGTGCGCCGTCAACAGAAATTCAAGCGATGAAACAACTAAAATATTTATATAAGTATGTACATATGTATACGTATGTTGGTATGCATGTCAGTATATAGTAAAACGCGGAGGCATACGTTGGCACGAAATTATTGCGTTTTATGATTTGCATTTATATTTCGAGCATAGAATACATTTATTTAATATTCAGAATTTATTTAAAGCGCCAGCAGATATGGATCCATGATGATCTATACAAATAAATATACATTTACAAATATGTAACTAATCTCATCTGAATTTATTTCCTGAAGCGCGGCAAATGTTCGCTACATCCCTATGAGGTCAAGAAGCTCGTAAAATGTTCCTGTTTGCTTAAGTGTGTATATGGATGTATGTTTGTTGGTCTTTTACCACATTCATTAAAAAAGCTACGTATCACACATCCATCCATATGTTCCACAAGCTTGCAGAAATCAAAGGGTTGGCATTGCGGTTGTGTGCGCCGAACATTAGAGACAGTAAATCCTCATGACATAATAAATAACCGCAATATATTCATTTGCAACATACGTATACGTACACATTTTTAAGTGTGTTGACATACGTATAAAGTTTTTTTTGAAGATGCACCCTACAGGGAATCGCTGTCCAAACAGACCAAAAACCACACCAAAAATATATCCGCTACTTCGCAAGAGGCTCCCACACGTACACATTTTCTACATTTTCCCATTTGTTTGGCAATAGTTCTGAACTATCGATCTAGTAATGGTCTTTGATGGACTAAAACAAAGCAAATTCATACATACATATGTATGTCAAGCAAGTACATAAAAACAATCTTAGAGCTAGCTCGCCTATGCAGATATGCGAATGCGTGTGTACCACGCACATCATTATTGTTCATGCAGTTGTCCTTCTCGCCAAACTGCCGACTACCGGAGTTGCCAACGCCGTGAAGCTGACTTATTGTCTTCATCGCCGCTGTGACGGCGACAATCGAAGTATCCACCGCGACTACATGTCGCCATTATATGTACATACGTTTGTTTGTAGGCTGTTTTATGTAAACGGTGTTGTTGTGAGTGAACTGTGGAATAAAAGTTAAGCGTTCGGCAATTTGCTGTAAGATAGTATATATAAAATTCCTACTCTTATGAGCGGTTTTATAAAGATCAATTTTTTTTTTGATGATTAGGATGGGTTTTAAAGATGGTTTTTAAAGGTATTTGGCGTTTCCTACAAAATTTTCTCGAATGCTAGGAGCGAAGTATATTTCTGGTCTATGAATAGCAACGGAGAATTGTTGAAAAATAATAAACATACTTCTCCACTGGCTTATTTGCTGAAGTACGAGGAATAATGCTTTCATTTGCACTCACCAATTCATTCATTGTCGAATTAAATCATCATTATTCATAAAATCAGCCGATTTCTGTAAATGTAAGCAGTAAGTAAGTGTGTGTGCGTGAAAATAAATAACATTCTTGAAAGTCATGAATGGGAATGCAATTGCAATGCAAGCATTAGAGTCTAATGGATTACGCTTCATTGGCGAAAAGAAATAAACAAATTGTGCAAACTGTTTTGTATCTCTTCGATTTGCTAATTAGCATGAAAAATGTGGAATATGCAAGAAAGAACTCAACAATCGCAAATATCAACAAAGCGCTTATTAAAAGCTCAATTGAAGAGAGCTTAGCCATTGAAGTGTACATAAATAAATGAAGCGCCTTGATGAGTGGATGAATTTTTGCTTCGCCAACAACAACAGCGACAAAATGCAGTTTCTCTAGCGACTACAGAGTCTAGTAGCTTATAATTGGATTATATACCATGAAAGAAGTAAACACGTATCAATTGATTACTCTCTGTCAGCAATTTTATTAAAAAAAAAACTTATTATTATTAGAAAATGCAATGCGTGCACTTGCATATCTACACAACTTGTAGTGGCCACCGGGAATACTTGATGTTTTGTTACTCATACGCAATGGCACACACATATTGAGATACAACAAATTATAAACAAATTTATATGCACTACATATAGGCATGTAACCCTTTATAAACAAATACATATTTTTTCAGACATCTCGCATCGATTACTTTTGTCTTGATTTGAAGATACCTACAAAATTATAGATTAATTTAGGTCAAAAATAATTAAGCATTGACCAGGTAAATTCCTATTTGGTATGTATATATCTACATATGTATATAAATGAATGACCCGGTTTCCAAACATTTTCCTATTCCCCACAACCCCTGTCGTAGAAACAAAACCGGTAGTGATGCGGGCCCACAAAAGTGTTTGTCTGTGTCCTGTCTCCCTTGCACACACACGCATATTCGTTACTACAGAAGTACATCTACAACTATATAAAGACATATAGATATACATATATACACTGAAAGACAATGCAATGTGTAATATATGCAACAGGGATTGACGATAACTCACTTTGGTCGACGATGAAGATCTCAAATTTCTATGCAAAACTACACTTTGCTATACATAGATATAGTCAGTACTGTATATGTACTTGCATGGGGTTATGCACACCAACGGTTAACAAATATGTATGCATTCATGTAAATATGTACTTCAGAGTGTCTTTTTGCAATTCATAGCTACTGGTTCATAACAACTGGAAGGAGGGTACAATGCGTGGGTGTTTGCAGAGCGGAATGTATGAACGTATGTACGTATGAAGCCGAAGTAGACAGACAAAATGAGGGCAACTCCCAATGTGGTTGCTGCATTCGCTGATTATCAAGAGCAGAGACTGCACAGAGGTTCCTAACAGGACATTAGGGTGTGGTTCGTTTTGTAGGTGTGTGCGTGCGTGTATGCACTGCCATCTGTGGTGGTGCGGCATGAGTAGAGATTGTGGTAAGTTGAGGTTTCCATGCAAAGTGCAGCGGTGAAAGGTAGGAGATGCAATACCCAGAGAAATGTAGGCCAAACTATGAGTAAACAACCGCACCAGGCGGAACTCCTATACACTCCCATCAAGCATCCAAAACCGAAAGTACAAAAAGTAACTCTTAACACTCTTGTATACCAATCTAGATACCATTGTACAAAATAACGAAAACAACATTTACAACAACAACAACAGGTTCACCTGTGTGCCGTTGGTTACATCAACAAGCGGGGATATACTCGTCTATATGTAGGATGTGTGCATAACCTGCATAAATCTATCGATTCATATATCTTACATATATCTTTTTTGGTAGAATTCTGACGAAACCGAGGTATAGTATCCAAGAAGGATCATTTGATATAACTAGCTTCGCATTGCCTAGAAATATGACCATAATTAGGATAACGAACGAACTTACATTAATTACCAACTTCAATTGATCAACGTAAAGCTCTCAGTTGAATCTTAGTTTAATGAACCATTCCGCAAAAAGTATTCATAGAAAGGTCACTAGTTTCACTTCTGTGTACTACTACAACACTTCGAATAGCAATTTCGGATATCTCTGCTGGGTATGTGTAAATCTCTTATATGTATATGTGACATGTGAAATAGTTGAATCTGGGCCAGTGGATTGAGTGGAAACAACATAAGAGGACACGAAGGGCATGGCAGAACGTAAGCAATCACAAGTAAACTCGGTATTTTCATCTGCGGCTTTACAACTTAATAGTAATATCGACAATAGCTAACCATATGTATATTTTGAATGTTTTTCTCTCAATGCTGAGCCTCCAAAATATACCCCACAATGAATCGGCATTATGTTCGTAAAAGTTCTAGTTTGTGCATTGATCACGAGGGTATTGAACCCTATTTACGAAATGTCTTGACCTGATGGGGAACATGCTTCTTTACTAAGAAGAATTAAAAACTCAAATGGAATTTATAATTATAGTACTATGTTAATTTAATCGCTCGAATTCCTCAAACCAAGTGAACGCGATTAATTTTATCAAGTAATATAATCAAAATATAGTCTCACCTCGTACATGATCAAGGTTTTACTATTTAATTTCTTCACTCAAATTTTAAAACGATCAACACTGTGATACAATCTGGTTATAATCGTCAATGGCCAACTAGTCTTGATGCCAATTGGCAATGGCAGTAAAATATAGCCAACAACAACAAGAGTGGTTGTTTCGACTGTTTCTGAGGAAACCGCAGCGGACCCTACCTTTAAAAATCACAACACAATGGACGAGCACCTTATGCACTTTAAGGTGGCCTTGTGTCGAGTGGAGAAAAATGCTATAATAAAACCATGCAAACATGTGCGCATATGTAGCATGTTTGTGTCACAATGTAGGTAGCCAACGCGATATTCTTATTGCACTACGATACAGTCGAGTTGTCGCGGCTCTCTACATCAATACATGTGAGTACAATGCAAGTGCAGCAACGAGCAACACAACCAGCACAAATCAGGCGGCGAGACCACCAAACTCTACAACAAAACCAGTCGACACTTGTGCGACGCAGGTGGGTGGGCCAGCGCTCATAGCTGCAGCGGATATCAGTTTTTCACAATCATTGCAAGTAGAAGCGGGCCATCGAGTGCTCGTGCAAGTGGCGACGGATCAACGGAGCTACGCTCGCTTCAGCGGGCGAATTACTCGTATGCGAATAAGTACACTTGGGCACCTTGAACGTGTTGCAAATTTTAATTTAAGCACATGGCATTTGAAACGGATTGTTTTGTCTTTGCCATTCCCGTGGTTGCTGCATTTTGCTGACCGATTAATGTTACAATGTATGCGATTGCGATTTTATTCGTCTACTTTTACATACTGTTGTCATCCCAGTTCTGTTTTCATTCACTTACGAGTATATCGTTACTCCACGTGAATGCAGCGAATTTGAGCAGATACAGAAGTTGGGTTCAACAGACTTTTCGAACGTCGGCGAGCTCATCAGACGACACAACTACAGCACACACACACACACATCTATGGAAACATTTGTATATGTACAACCAATAATTTAGTCGGCTGATACGTCGTTTCGTCATTCGCACTTTGACTGTACTTTCCACACTGCACCCCCATCTATTTTTATAGCACACTGACATTTGCTTGTAAAGAGATTATCTGGAACTCATCGCATCGTATTGGCACCTATCTAGATCTTTAGTAGACCCATGCATATGGATATTATATTTTTATTTATACCCTTAAACAGAACAAATGATTCATAAAATAATGTATGAAGGCATTCTGAGAAGATCGATGGAAAATTCTATAAGCTTAGTTTTCGCCCGACCATGATTTAAACCAAAAAAAATAGTTATTGGGATGAAAAAACAATAATTGACTTTGTATTGTAACAAATGCATATCTAGAGTTTTATTAAATCTTCAACTGAGTCCACCAAAAGCTAAAAGCTTTCTCTCAGTTAGCCCTCTTAAAGCTCCCTAGTCCTAGTTCAGCACAAAAACGAACCGTGAGAGGCGCATTTAAACTTTGTAATCCACGTTGACTTTGACTTCAAAAGCCTAAAGAAGCATGCAACCAATTTGTTTATTACACAAAGCGACAAACAGCGTTGCGTGCCACTTTATGCCGGCGATTGTATGGCTTTGACAATTCGGTGAGCGAGCCAGCCAAAGCGATGTTGTCTCAAAACCACGCTGCGTGGCTCGCTTTGTAGAAAGCGCGATAAATATAAAAATCTGTTTGAAAAACTGGTGTAAACACCGAATTTTAGGAAGCAACGTTAGGCAATTGAGCAATGGCTCACTTGTTGTTGGTGTTGTTGGTGCCTTCTAAACTGCTGCCACAAAGACGTCAAAGAGTCAATGCATACAAAACGAACCAAACAAATAAACTACAACAACAAAACACAAAACACATTCACAACCAAAAGTGAAGCTTGAAAAAGTGCAACAAAGGTACGAGTTCCAGCTTCTTTGATGACAAAGCTGAGCCATGAATGAGACGGTTGGTCTCTTTTTTGCTGGCGTTTCGACGCAAACATTTGCAGAATAAGCGCTCAGTTAACCCTCTACCAGTTTGGCACGAAGTTTTTCACAAGTCATATGTCTGAATGTGCATCTATGTATATGTACAGAAATACTTCAAGTCTCGCCTCCATGTATTGAGCTGCCCCTGTAGAATAAAGGTTGCCATCGCAGCGAAGCTTAGGTCCTTTGGAGTGAACATTCATTTGCATCTACTATATACGATACCGTAATCAATATATCATAAGGCTCTTTCGATCATATCAACCGCCGACAGACCTTTATAAATTACAGTGGTAGGTTAAATGCTAATTTTACTTATTTGTTTCAGCTGCTGCCTCGGCGCATGAGTCATGCGCTAAAATTAGGGGTAAAATTCGACTGTGGCGACAACTCAAAAGATGCATATTTTGCAGAGAAACCGAATAATTGCAATTAGTAAGGCGAGCGTCTGTTAGCAACTGGCAGCAGCGCAGAGCACATCAATTCCCGTGCAAACGTGTACTAAACGACGCGAGCAACGCACAAAGAGCGCTGCAGACAACAGTGACACCATCGGTTGAGGCTATATTAAAATAAAGAGTAAAATGCGAAAACAAAAACAAAATTGAAACAGAAACAGAAACCAAAAGAACGGTAGTCGCTGTCAACAAAGCATGTTTGCAATTAATGTCCACAATTTATTTTGGTCGCAAACGTAGAAGGGATGAGCCACCGAAGCACAGCAGCACTCAGCAAACAGTAGCGAAATGTAGGCAAAGCCGAACCGTCACATGTGCAATAGCAAGAACGGCGAAATTGCGAACGATGATGCGGTCTCCACCTGCTGCTGACATTTCCCCCTACGACAGCGCAACATCTATAAAGCAACCAGAGAATTCTGCAAATGTTTCTTTTTTAATTGAGCTAAAAATCAGAAATACAAGTAAAACATCTTGTCGTTGGTGGTTGTTATTGTGCTGAAATGTAAGAGTAGACAACTGATAAATCATAGCGAATACGCACAACACCGACGACCATCGCAGACAAGCGTCTTGAATGCTTGTCTGCTCTCTGTTCGCTTCTCGTTCGGTCGGTGAAGGATTGGATCCTGGACATGGCAAAATCAAAAATTGCACTTACAATTACTACTTTCATAATGTTAAATCACTAATATCAGTAATATTCGCCAAATAAATACACATATACATTTCCCTGATATTGCAGTCATATACTGGATATAAAATGTTAAATTCGTTAACAAATTATTCAATAAAAATGTTATTCCGGGATCGCTCGATACAGCAGCATCAGAGCCCATTGATTTGCTTCATCGCCTTTCATGTCTACTAAATAACACACCATATTCCAGAAAACAATGTTGAATACTATATGTTCATTATTATTGTATATTTAAACAGTATTAATTATGTTGCAACTCAGTAGACAGCTTAAGCTCAATGTCCCTACACAAATGCTTACATAGACCTAACCTACGACAATCAAAAATTAATTGAGGATAGGAAAAGCAGCTTGTGGCGAACATAAAATTACATGCGCATACAATGTATGTATGTCATCGTACATATGCGCATGTGTCGCCATAAACGCGTGCGACTTATATTTATGCGCCTAATTCGCATGCAGCGCACACACTTCCCGCCTCGCATACACAACTCGATCGAAATGAACGACAAAGTCCGCCAACAGTAAAGAAAGCAAACACTTTGGTGGTAAAAGAAAAGCCGAACACGATGAACCGACCGCCGACTTTAATGCGGTGTCAAGTTGCAGTCGCAATTGCGTTTAAATTGTGCGTACAAGTAAAGTTCATTTGGACCCCGCAGTGAAACATCAAAGTAGGCGGCAAAAATACTGGTTTACAACTATAAATTCCCGCCTGAAATCAAACTAGTCAGAGAACAATTCGTTTAGAACTAGACTTTTTGAAAATGTAGTAGTCTACAAAGCGGGACTTAGACTTATAATGTATGAATATATATAGAACAAGCAAAAGGGTAAATGCAACTGTGCGGTCAACTACATGGCATAGGTGGAGAAACAATAAATGTTGCTGCATTCATGTAAAGTATATAGCCGACATATGTACTGAGGTATTGATATATGTGCATATGTATAAAAAATACAAACAACTGCGAACCTACCGCAATTGAATTTGCAAATGATGGCTCAGCCTATACGCTAGCCCTCTAAGCTTGCGCTTGATCGCAGCACATCGGACAGGCGGCAACAATGTCAAAAACGAAATAAGAAAGAAGGAAAGACAGAGGAAAACGTCAACTACAATGTCTACATTTAAAATTATGGTTTGCCGCCTTAATTTGACTGACTGACGCTGACTGAATCCCAACACACAAACGTCTTAAAGAGAAGTCGGGTTAGATGAAGAGCAACTCCCAATGGAACATCTGAACGTGCTGGGCAGACAGACAGCAGAGGCAGCGGAGAGTGCTGCCAACGTCAATAAACATTATAGCGATAGGCAATGCGCGATTTTATTCTGGGGGTGTGTAACACCAACGGCCGCCAGGTCCCGCCGGCGTATGATTGCCTTGTCGGCTGTCTGTCTGAACGACGGTCCTCACGCAATAAAAAAATGTCCATGACACCACCCCGGGCCACGTCCGTCCGTATTGACAACCGATGGTAGTTTGATTGTCGGGTGGACTCGGGTGCAGCGACGATCACACAACAAGAAGTGTGTTTCGTAAGCCAACGTCAACACTACAGCAACAGCAATAACACGACAGCAGCACATTAGTTGCTTGAGCTTGAGTATTCAGTATTCGTGTCGTTTGAGTATTCTTTCCTTATCTCTCACATTAATGTTGTTATTGTTCTGCTGTCATATCAGTATTGTTGTGCGCGGACAATGACCAGGCAATGACCTATCGCTTATTCGAGTATTATTAGCATTTCAACGCAACGCATGAAAACGATTAGCATTAACGTCACTTTTTGAGCTTTACCGCTTACCTGATTTCCCTTACCTGATTTCATACTACTTCTTTTCTCTGCGAATTTGTGGAACCCACTAACTGAAAGCGCTGATTAGACTTGGTCTAATAAACGCGGCCTACTCGACGATCACTTGACTGATCGTTTTACGACTTTCAAGGGTACCGAGTATATTGAGTTTTTACGGCTTTGTATTTGCCTACAATACTTGTAAACCCCAATTCAACAAATATGCACATATGTCTTGATATGCAAAAAAAACCAGGTCAATAATCTCTAAATTATTAAACGGTCTATGACAGCCTCCGAGTGTTTCCGCAAATCACTTAATGGTTCTTCTTAATAAGTTGTATCTGTGACGGACGACCATTGATTGCAGTATTTATCCCGATGGGTAGCAAAATGTCATCCACGACGATCGCCAATCTCTCAAAACTGATACATATATATACTATATGTACATATGTATGTATATGGTAAAATTTTTAAATCGTTTGCACGTGTTTGTTATTTATTTATTTCATGTTTTTTTCGGGAGGGTAATAAGCAATTTTCGCCATTTAAGTTAATTATTAAGCATATATATATATATTTTTATACTCTCGCAACAAAAGTTGCTAAGGTTGTTTGTAACACCTAAAACTAAAAGAGTTAGTTATAGAGTCATCTGCACCCTTAAAGCTGCCTTCTATTGCCAATTCAAGTGTTCGAGTTATGGAGAGCTTCGAGTTATAGAAGTTCCACTGTAACTCAATTTTGAATTCAATCTCATTCCTTCACTTTATAATATGTATATACATAACGAACCCATGAAGATATTGTAATAAAACTTTACACAACTTTGATCAGTATCAGATCATAACTTGTGAAAAAAATTTAGAAATCGGACTATATCTTTTTCTTCTAATAGTGTGTCTCTGTACCAAAAATGGTTACAATAGGTTCATAACTTCCCCTAGCTCGTATATACCTAATTATGTTTTTTTTTTTCAAAAATAAAATGGGCTTAGTTCGGTAATAAAATGTTCGGTTGCACCCGAACTTAGCCTTTCCTTACTTGTTTTCTTTTGACGTTTTGACGTCCATGTAAATTAAAATGTAAACAAATTTAGAGATTTGTGTGGAAATTCGTTAAATGTTAAATGGCGTCGCGAATGGCGTTAAGCAGATCGCTTAGACGATGATCCGAAGCTGTCCATGCGTCTGTAAGATGTCGCCTATGGGCTTAGTGTTGATGGTAGTCTCAGCACAAATCGCATAAGCACCTTTAAAGAGCTTTTGGGGACTAATACATGCATATTTATATAGATATATAACAACACTTTACTATTATTACCTATGTATGTATGTATCCATGAATACTCAAATGCATATGCGACAGCCAACAATTGTTGCGTCGTCTTTTTAACTGGGCTCTGCTCGAGTGGAGTGTTATTTATTTGCATACGCAATGTGTTTAATTGACGACAGCAACCGTTTATCTTCTCCACAATAATTTCACGATTACAGGTGTTTGTCTGAATGTGTGTATGTGCGTTTGTACGTGGTTTATATGGCCAAGCGAATAAGCGCTCTTATCACCTCTTCTAATTGCTTGTGTTAAGGGGCTATACCAGTGTGACATTTTCAAAAATTTTTTTTGTTTTTATTTTTTGCTTATTCGATAGTTTATACTTTTAAAAATATCCTGTGAAAGCGGTAAGATCGTATCTTGCATAGTTTTTTAATGGTAGCGTTCTAAAAAGCGACCGCCCACAGATATAAGCAGCTATAGTCGAAACTTTAAACGCGTTTTTCTCGAAACGACATTTCTCAATATTGCTGACATCATAACTCAACGAAAAATTTACCGATCGACTTCGAATTTAAACTGAGTATTCTTGAATATATTTACTATACAACGACCTACGATCTTTTTGATTGGTTGAAAATTGTCAATTTGGCATGTAAAAGACGACCATTTTTTACCTAAAAAAACCAAATTTTTTTCAGAACTACGCCATTTTGTCAATTTTTTATATTTTTTTAAATCGTAGGTCTTAACTTTAATATCCTTTTCGAATTTTTTTGTTTCAGCAACTCATTCGGGCGGAATCATGTCAGCAGTTAGTGAACTTTTTTTGGCACTTCCGAAGATGGCATATGAGTCCGTTATTTTTCAATATTTTTGTTAAAAAAAAAATTGAAATGTAGCTGAAAATATACCTTATTATGTGCAAAAAACTTCGAAACAATCGATCGAATACTTTCGTAAAAAAAAATCACGAAATTCATCTAATTTTTCATAGGTTACACTGGTATAGCCCCTTAATGCATATCTTTATGAATGTGTCTGAGTGTATTCATGTAGATATTTTGTTAATAAATACATACATACGTACATATACCTGTTTTTGATGAAGTGGTAAAATTGCACTTTGGCAATTCCGTCTCAGAATCTCAACGCTAAGTACAACTGTATATGTATATAAACAATTTTTGGGTAAATATTAAATTTCAAACAAGCACCTGTCAAAAGAAAAGAAAACCACAACCTCACCTAAACACCTCCGCACACACTGTACTTTTATTCTATCAACAGAAAGTATTTCTTAAAATTGTCATTATGAATGAAATTAAATAAAATCGAGTATTCTACAAGTTTGGTAAGGTAAACAATTAAATGATTAAATGCAAAATTCACACAACAAATCTGAGCGCAGGTATCAATAACCTTCGGTTCGGCCCGACGAGCCAAAATTAAATTCCTTCGAAATTATTCATGCACAATTAAAAGCTCGCAAAATATCGAAACAGCAGAGCATAAAATAGGAACGGACACAGGAGGTTTATACAGTGGTGGTCGCTGAAATGGCCCTGCGTAGGCGTGGTGATAATTTCAGAGCCAAATGGTTAATCAGTGAATGGTTTCTCATAATTTTGAAGAATATCAACTGCACTGCATATATGAAAGTGTGTATAGAACGAAGGTTCTTTTATGTATGTTTCTATTATACATACAAATGAATAGGTTTGTATAAAAACATAATTTTCATCAATGGCAAAAACATACAAGTTAAACCAAAAAAGAGAATCATTAAATTAAAATAAAACATAACACACATAACCGTTGACAAGTGTGTCTAGCCAAAATCTAATAGAAATATATAGAATATAGACAATGAAAGAATAGTTAAGCACTGAAATGTGCAAAAAGAGTGAATTCTTGGAACTAGTCCAGCTGTCAAGCAAAAAATTAAGCACCAAGCATTAAAGCAAAGAAAATAACGGAATAATGCACACAAAATTTGCACACCTCATAACACACGGACCACTTAGAGAATCTTTTAGCGGACGAAATGCCGCTGCCAAAATGTTTGCACACTCAGTAAAGTTCTTTCTAATGCTCTATGAGAATAGCTCATTTTTTGGAGCGGTTCTCAAACATTATTTGAAATCTCAATACTAATTCACTAGTTTCGAAAACTAGCTTAAAAGTGACGAGTCATATAAAATTTACATTTAAGAAAGTCAACAATCCACACAACAAAACAAAATGTGTTAAGTAAATTGTGTTGGTGTATGTACGATGGTATATATGTATGTATGTATTTACATGAATTGAGTTGGTTGCTTGCTCTGCTCTGCTTATCGCATTCGATGGCGACAAATAAGAAAACACGCATTATGTACTGGAGCTCTTTTCGTTAACTTTTGTGGATGCCGAAAGTTTCGATATTTCGCTCATTAGCAATTATTATATATTTTCACAACGCTGGTCTCTATGGCTCCGCTCTCAATTGGGTAGGCACATGTCGACGTTTGTGTTACTTTTACCAGTTACCAGTACGAATTTCAACAGTTAAACACAACAGCAACACTAACTAATAAATTGATAAGAGAAAAAGACCCGAATGTGGCAGAGCAATCGAAAAAGCAAACGAAAATAACCTGAGATAAAAACAATAACAGTTGCCAGCACATCGATAAATAATTACATAAGTATGTACACGTTTATGTATGTATGTACAGTTAAATAATACATCAACTCAAGAAGTATGATGGTAAATAATTTAGCTTAAGTTGTTTTCTTTCTGGAATTAGTTTAATTCTTAAATGAATAGCATGTGTTGTTTGAGATCATTTGAAAATTCCTTATGTATTTATGGCATACTTAAACCTACATACATTTAGGGAATGTCAGAGACCGATTTTTCATGGCAGTTTCCACGATAGTCGGGTCTACGTAATCGGAACAGTCCTAGATTTTTATCCGGCCAACTATTGTTGAACACTGCAAGTTCAGACAGACTGGTAGACGCATTACCCAATATATATTTCGATGATATTACTTCAAATATGCAACATGTTGCAAGCGTGAAAAAAGTGAATTTCCGTGATTGTTCACAACATCAACATCAGTAAAACTGCGAGCACAGCAAACATATGAAGTTCCAGTAATCCGGAACGAGGAGCGTAAAGCTACTTAAGGGTTCATAAGTATTGTGATTGCATGTACGCATTGGTATGTATGTATGTATGCACATGCAGTAATAATGCAGTTTCGGGATGGAAGAAGGGTTCACAATAAAAACGCGCAGTTGCTATGACAACCAACCATCAACCCGCCGTGGTCACCAGGAATCTGGGGGGAGACAATAGAGGTGGAAGCACCTACTGGCAAAACTTTTCAGCGCGCACGAAGAACACGTTTCGCAACGAAAGGGTAGCGAAAGCCAACTCGAAAGAAGTAAATAAGTGGCAGACGTTGCAGAAGGATGGAACCCAGTTTGTGAGTTCGCACTGCAGGGCATGTCCTAACGAAGGAGTCTTTAACCTTTCAAGGATTTTCAAGCTCACACCTCACACTTAAACTCGTATGTATATATGTACTTTCATATATTCCCGTACAAAATATCTATGTGTAGAAGTGCGCATAAGTACGATATAGATGCAATATGTTGGATATATGTACATATGTAAAAATGTGTGTGCGCACTTCAGCAGATCGTAAAATTCACATGAGCTTCAACTGCGAATGAGTTGAGTGGCAATGAGAGTGTATTGTGTAAGTACGAAGTTGACTAGTAAAATGTGCAGAAGAAAGGGTTTGCTGCCCTAATAATTCCGTACGTTCGTCCATATCGAGAAATCGGCCATTGTGCGAATTTAAAAAAAAAAAACAACTTACGAGTACTGGAATAGTATATGTATAATGTAGTGGTAGACATAATTTATCAACATGGTCAGAACTATCCAAGACATACATACATATACATATATACATATGTATGAAGATATGTCTGTATGAATAAATATCAGTAATATAATAAATGAAATATTTATATACACATATATATTTTAATACTGGGCTCTGAATTAAATTGATGATTTAGTTATGTGTTCCACATTTTTCCTTCATTTATTGTCGGTAAATCATTTACAAATATGTAATTAAAAGTGAACGACCAGACATAAGAAATCATAAACCACGAACAGAATCGAACTTAAGAGCCTTTTGCAAATTTCAGATTAATTTCCTATAAAAACAATATTTCTTGTACTCAATAGGCTGACCAATGAATCATCGTGAAAGGTTCGTGAAATTTCGCGCAGTTCATTGTCTCATATAGGATATTCATGGATGTAATGTTGAAATATTTTTATTAACTCATGACTTATCCTTTGAAGAGGGATTGACAAAGAATCAAATATTCTAAAGTATAATTATTGCGTTTGGTAAAATCTAGCAACAATCTTAAAGATATCATGAAGTACATACATATGTATGTATGTATGTGGGCTAACTTGCCGCTTAGGGGAAAAGCAGTAGTCATAAAAGAAAACTCTTATGTTTTCCAAAAGCGAAGGAGATCAGCCCAAAGGGTTACAAATTAAAAATGCATATCAAAGGATCTTATTTAAAACATCTACTTCTTGAACTGATTAGAAGGGGATTGTCGAGTAACATATACGAACCCATGTTTGCCTGCTCTAAGCAGCCCTTCATGCAAGTCGAACGTCATCTTGTTCTAGTATATGCGAATGTGCATTCATATTCTTATGTAGTAAATAGTAAAAAGCTCAGCCGTTAGCAGTATGTCGCATCGCTCAAGGGTGAGATAAACCATCTCAGATGAATTAAGATAAAAGAAAGAGAAGCTACGCACTTTCGTCAATATTTGCATCAGGCGTAATTATAATATGGCCATCAAAGGGGTGTACTGCACCGACACTCACACACTCAAACGCACACATGCAAACAAACACAGATGTACACATGAAATGCTCAACTGACTTCTCGCACAATTGCAGAAAAATATAACTTTTACAAAAAAGGGTGGAATTATTATATGTATATCTTTTGATTCCGAGATGGGTGCAATTACAGCAAAAGAAAAACATATTGTTAACACTTGGCAACCTTTTACACTAGAACACTCTAGTAGTCCTATTAGCATCTAAACTTTACCAATTAGATGATAGTTGATTTGTGTGACGCACAGGCAAAATCCGACGGTGTGAAAGGAAATATAATAGATGGTGCAAAGTTAAAGGGAACCGTCAAAGGACATTTAGTAAATAATTAAAACATTTACACGAGTACACACATGCATCCACAACTCACATATGCTCCATTACATTTCTTCGTAGCTCGTCGTGTGACTCATTAGAAAGCAGTTCCCAAGTCTCTTGCAGTCAGTATTACCATATTGAAAATCACTGCCAACTATTGTCATAGGCCTTTGAATGTGCCAACCATGAATCGGTTCAAAGTGGGCGGAGACAAAAAATATGAAATTATTGAAAGTATCAAAAATAAGAAAGGCAACATTCACACGTACAAGCACGCGGATGTGGCGTTGAATTAAAAAATATAAAGAAAATAAGCAATATACCCTACTGAAATACATATTTTATACGCCAAAACAAAACGAGACAACACGTTCAACGTCAAATGTAGCAAAGAGAAAACAAAACAAACCAAACGCGCCTCACAAATGAAACGAACAAAATAATCGCCACAAATGTGCAAATATGTGTGTGAGTGAGCTCGATCAGCCGAAATACATTTTTAGCGAATACTTGGTTTCCCGAAATTATTAGATACTTTGTAACGGCAATATTTGCGATTTTGTGTAAATTCGAATAAGATAGGGGTGTGTACTTGGGAGGAGCGCTTCCTGTAAGCCAGCAATACAGAGGTTTTTATCCTTTTCACGTTGAGAGCGATCAGTTGTCGAGCATGTGCTCCACTTGGTGGAAATTGCAGCGCCGCCTCTCCGCCCACCAACTGTGTGAGTTGAAGGCAGCAACAACAACGCCACAACAACAATTGTGAATTGAAAACAAAAGCGCCGCTGACGTTCGGTTGACGTTTGTTTGATGGAATGCAGTTGTGCATGTACACACCAAGCTAAACGCCAACACACCACCACGCCAACCAGCAAACACTCAAGCTTACGAGTATACAATTGGCAACAGTATGTATTTTTTGAATTTTTTGTTGTACTAATGGCGATGTTATTAATATTGCTATTCACTTTACTAACTGTTGACTGCAACCGCCAACAATTTTTACAGCCACTACGAGTACTGCCTCATTCGCTGCCATTTTATTCATGCCATGCCATAATTCTATGGCGCACTGAAGCGCAAAAACAACAAACGAACAACGAAGCTAGAGCGGCAACTAATACTCACAGCACAACACAGTGGCTGAGTAGCTTAGGAATTTATCTAAACACCAGTAGCAATTGTAATATTAGACGCACTAGCAGCCGCCGTCTGTATGGAACGCTGAACTGCCATTGTCGACAATGTGTGTGCATCACCATCATCATTAGCTGAATAATAATCGCTCAGCGGCCGTTGTGAGGGAACTATTGCGGCCATCTATATGAGGTACTTATGCACCCAGCGACCAGCGGCCAGCGACCGACCGCTGCAGTCGCCATGCCTTTCACTGATCCGTGCATTTTACTGATTATCATGTTTCGTCTTATTACTGCAAAGGCTGCATTCCGGCGCATTCAGCATTCAGCCCGCTGGCGTGCTAGCGTGCCAGCAAGTCTGCGTGCGAAAGTCATACAGTCCCTAGACATACAAACATGCATATATACTCATATGTATATATGAACCACTGTTACTTTTATTTATCAGTCTCCGCTAAATAGCGACTTTTTGTTGTTGCAATGCTGTATGTTATTGCCAACGATTAGTTGCATTGTTGTTGTCGCTTGAGATGCAGTAAGAATGCGAAATGTCAAGTTTCAGCTTACAACAGCTACTTGCAGCCAGTCAACCGAGCGGTTGTAATAATTGGCATTATTTTATTGCTATTGTTGCTGTTATTGAAATATCAGTATTATCCCATGTATTATCCCATGCTTTACAGCCGTAATGATGTCCGTAAGAAACAAGTGTTCGATGTTAGATGATTGGGACCCCTAAATTTAGATTATTTTTTAGCAATTTCTTTGATTTCTTGATTCTAGAAAGTTTACGCAAATAACGCAAATATTTCGCTATAAATTGTGTGGAAATATAGGAATATCCTCTACTAAAAATTAATCATACGCAATGGTGGACGACATATTACCATAAAGACATGTGTGTTTTCAAACAGCTGCTAATCGGCCATCCACAACGCCGTGCACACGCCGAGAATAAAGTTGTCATCGTCGCTGCAACAATTAGCCCATCTGTAGGGCTAAAGTCAACAATAACAATAACGACGCCCGCAAAGGTACATTCATTCGAATTGTTTGTGCAGCGTCCTCTATGCCATTCTATGCGATGCCTTTTGAGTGTGAGACCGTGTGCGTCGGTGCGCGGTTGCGATGCGCAAATTCTTCCTGTAAATAATGCGTGTTGTCGCCTGCCCAGGCAACAATGATGAGCAAAAATGTTTGAATACTCATACATACAAAAACATGCATTTATTGAATTGTACATATGTGAGGATGCCATTGCCCTTCTGACTGCTCTCTACCAATACTAAACCATCAATATGGCATTGTAAGCAACTTTTGTGCAATCGAGAACGAGTCAGAAGGCATTTTATATTTTTTAAGATTTCACCTTTTTCTACTAGCGTTCCATAAATCGGTGCATTCCACTCCGCTTCTCCAATTTTTACATTTCATCGAAATTTCAGAAAAAAAATTATCAAAAGCAAAGTGACACCACATTTCACAATCACAGGTTCACCCTAATGATTTGGGAACTTGAAAGTGACTTAAACCTCTATCACCAATATATTTAGCCCTTCGAATCTCTTAAAAGCGTTTTATTTATAAATGTAAGTGCATTTGTGAAAACACGCAGTAATGGCGATGCATGTAAAATCTTAAATATAAATAACTGAGCAAAATACCAAATTAAATTTCATGCAATTTTCGCCATTTTGACACTTGTACTTCCGTACTTCACTAATATTCATGTATAATATTATATATGCAATATGAAATGCAAGTGTTATTTTTGTACAAATATTCAGCACATCAATGAATTTACATATAATATATACATACGTATGTACGAGTATGTTCGTGTATGTGTGTGTGTGTGTCGCATGTATGTAGATGTTGACATTTGCTTTGTTGTCATTCGTGTTGTTATTTACATTTATTCCACTTTATTGTCTCTCCCCGCTGCCGTTATACGATGTGCCTTCGTCCAATTGTGATTTCTAGTGTGCGCCGTTTTAATTACTGGCGGCGACAGTGACACCGACAGTGACAGCGACCGGGGCGGGCTGGCTGGAATTAGCAACTTTGCACTTTTGCATCAATTAGTTGCATTTGGCGACAGGCGCAGACAGAAAAAAAACTTACTACCTCTCTCCCCCGCCTACAGGCACATGCGCACACACATACACATCAGCAACACGTACATCCATCAAAACCCATACATACATATGTACATACGCTACTTTTAATAAATTTTGCTGTCATTTCCATAAATCGCATGTTTTCCCGAATAGTGCGATTTCAAACAGGAATTTTCATATAGTAGCACAGTGTAAGTATAATGTACATACATATGTACAGGTAAAGGCTGTGGTGTCTGTGATTTTTCATATTAACACTGGAAATTGTCACTCGCCACTTCTTTGTAACCTTTCCCAGATTCACATGCATACTTATGTGCTTATACAGTTTGAGTGCAAATTGCTAACAGTGTAGCTGTCACTTAAAGCTTTAATTCGGCGTTAATTGTTCGCACATTGATTTCGTGCTGAACGTTAGCTACATCGAAGCTAGTAACACACTTACATATGTATGTATGTGAATAGCAAATAATGATTATTGTAATATAATGCCTTTTGTTTTTGTACTTCTAGGTTCCTAACTCTGTGTTCTCGTTATCATAGAATAGAGTAAGCCCTTCAAAAGGATAAACATCATATGGGGCTACATATTGTATGAGAAATGCCACTTTCCTTTAAATTGCTGAGTTTTCAAGGAATTTACCAATGATATTACTGAACTATTAACTTATATTATTTTCGGTGTCTGTTTGCTGTGTTATTATACTCGCTCTCGCATTTTCATACGCATTCCGGTTGTCATTTTGGCCTCCATATTGTTCGCCCACTTTGGCGCTACTCCTATCTTATCTCTGAGTGTTTATTATTAAACTCTCGTTAATATGTAGATGAACACACTCACACGCACATACATATGCATGTATACGTGTATTTGACAAGTAATATTTCACACGTCCATTTAAATGTTTACCATATTTTCATGTGTATTAATGAAATGACAATGTATGCTCATATGTATACCCTGCGGTGAAGCATCCAGTCAGAAAAAATACTATACTCCTTTACATCTACAATTCCTCTAACGAAATATTATAAAAAAAACTTATTTTCTTTTATTTATAATTTTTAAGCGAAAGTCAAAGATTTTGCTCCATAATTAACTATATCTGTGTATATTTATCCAAGCCAATAGTCAAGTCTGACCAGAATCGGACAATTGACATTTCACTTTCTTGTATGGAGAAAAGTCAGTCAGCTGATACCAGTTGGCCTCGATAGTAGTTGTACAGTAGTTTATGGTGTACTCCTAAGTTGATTTAACCACAGGGTACCTATGTCAGTACATATCTGATTTGCTTATTATTTCGCCATAACCACATACAAATATATATGCATATGAATATGTGTGTGCGATTATAATTCAACGCCAGTTAAAGACTTTTTACGATCTACAAGTATTTTTCGACAATAATTCGAATCCAAAACATTTTTGTTTTCAGATATAACAAATCTGCATGGGTGGTCTACGTGTGCTTCCATACTATTTTCATTGTTTTTATTCTGCTTATCAGTTTTGGCGTCGAAGCAATGTTTTTTCACTTCACTTCACTTCCCTTCAGTGTGTGTGTGGTCATTTATAAATTATAATGCAAATGTATCAGCCAATATATACTCGATCTTCACGCGCTAATCATGCAAAGTTTCTTCTACACCTACATACATACACACACACACATCCATGTATGCTCATGTGCATATGAATATTTTTGCAATATTTTTGAATTCCTCGCCATAATAATATTAGTCGGGTAAAGTTTATTGTTTTAGTAAATCATTCGTTGTTCGATTTCAGTTTCGACACGTATGGCTATTTTATGAGCCTCTTAATGGCCTATACCTGAGGAGCATGCGAATAACATCACAACAACATCTCTAGTGAAATCAATAAAAATAAGTAAGGCAACGCAAAGTTTAGCTGCAAATGAACACTATAGTTTCTAATGAATTGTCACATCAATTTTGGTGTTAAACTCCTATATATATATATATATATATATATTTGGCGTAGGAACCGCTTTAAGCGATTATAGCCGAATCCACCAGAGCGCGCCACTCATTCCTCCTTTTTGCTTTTTGGCGCCAACTGGAAACACCAAGTGAAGCCAGGTCACTTTGCACTTGGTCTTTCCACCGGAGTGGAGGTCGTCCTCTTCCGCGGCTTCCTCCAGCGAGTACTGCATCGAATACTTTCAGAGCTGGAGTGTTTTCTTCCATCCGTACAACATGACCTAGCCAGCGTAGCCGCTGTCTTTTTATTCGCTGAACTATGTCAATGTCGTCATATAAATCGTACAGCTCATCGTTCTATCGTCTGCGGTATTCGCCGTTGCCAATGTTTAGAGGACCATAAATCTTGCGCAAAACCTTTCTCTCGAAAACCCCAAGAGTCGTCTCATCGGATGTTGTCATCGTCCACGCTTCAGCGCCATACATCAGGACGGGAATAATGAGCGATTTATAGAGTTTGATTTTGGTTCGTCGAGAGAGGACTTTACTTTTCAATTGCCTACTCAGTCCAAAGTAGCACCTGTTAGCAAGAGTGATTCTGCGTTGGATTTCAAGGCTGACATTGTTGGTGTTGTTAATGCTGGTTCCCAGATAAAGGAAATTATCTACAACTTCAAAGTTATGACTGTCAACAGTGACGTGGGAGCCAAGACGCGAGTGCGCTGACTGTTTGTTTGATGACAGGAGATATTTCGTCTTGTCCTCATTCACCACCAGACCCATACGCTTCGCTTCTTTATCTAGTCTAGAAAACGGCGCGGTTGTTGCTTCCGATGATATCAATATCATCGGCATACGCCAGGAGCTGTACACTCTTGTAGAAGATTGTACCCTCTCTATTTAGTTCTGCTGTCTGAAGCCTCGTTTGGTATCGAACGGCTCGGAGAGGTCCTTCCCGATCCTGACGGAGCTTTTGGTGTTGCTCAACGTCAGCTTACATAGCCGTATTAGTTTTGCAGGGATACCAAATTCAGACATCGCGGCATAAAGGCAGCTCCTTTTCGTGCTATCGAAGGCAGCTTTAAAATCGATAAAAAGATGGTGAGTATCGATTCTTCTCTCTCGGGTCTTTTCCAAGATTTGGCGCATGGTGAATATCTGGTCCATGGTGGATTTCCCAGGTCTAAAGCCACACTGATAAGGTCCAATCAGTTTGTTGACGGTGGGCTTTAGTCTTTCACACAATACGCTCGACAAAACCTTATATGCGATATTGAGGAGACTTATACCACTGTAGTTGGCGCAGATTGTGGGGTCTCCCTTCTTATGGATTGGGCAGAGCACACTAAGATTCCAATCGTCAGGCATGCTTTCTTCCGACCATATTCTACAAAGAAGCTGATGCATGCACCTTATCAGTTCTTCGCCGCTCCTATGATTCCAGTGAAAAACAACAACACACATATAAATATTGAATAACCATGATGAACCAGGATCAATGACTTGAATGACTTCAAAAAATACGAATTTTTTAATGCATTGGTCCCGGTATTAATTAACAATTTTCATCCGATAAATGGAGCACTCTATCGATTTCAAAACTCTTGAATTGAATGCCTGGTGGATTTTGAGAAATTTGAACATGAGAGGGTTGAACCTGGAGTAAGTTTAACTGCAATGAAACGGACCTTAATAGTTCCACCCCCACTTACAAATGTATTGAAATTTTATTTTGTTTGCGAAAATCCTAATGAGAGAATTTTTACGTAACCCGAAGTTAATCGGTAAGTCAGTCCGTCTTATATAATTAGCAAATGGTTAAACCTATAACTGGATGAAACTGAGCTTTCATCCAAATGCCTATCCCTGTTATTCCTTCAAAGCTGAGAAATTTTACTGGATTCATTAAACTGGAAGTGTCCGTAATTAGAACTCAACAAAATAATTCAGTTATTTTTATGCAAACCCCGCCCCAACCGTATTGTAGCTCGCATATAAGACTTGTTTGTGTCGCAAAAACCAAAATACTATCAGACTTGTTGTAGTAATGTAAATATGGATTCGAAATCAAATAAAAAGCCAGAGCATGCAAAGCACTAAACTCGCCCGTCCAATACAAGTGTGAGCACAACAAATGCACAACCTGTACAAAAGTACTCGCCTAAGCGAAATACGCGAATTGCCGTACAGTACATTGGACTGAACGACCGACTGGTTGTCGTGTTGACGGTTAAAGTGTAGCAATAAAACCCAGTGGAAGTCACTGTCAGCGCTCGAAAAAGAATTACGGCCGTTAAGGCACACAAAAAAAATTCGCAAAAATAAACAACTAAGTTTAAGTTTGAAAACGTGTCTCCGCTGGCCGACAGTCTGGTCGTCGCCGTCAATGGTGCTTCGCACGTTTTGCGCGTCTCTTTTGGTCTCCAATGGCCTAAGTCGCTGTGACTTAATCTAGTATCTACTGTACATGCATTTACGAGTATGTGGGGCCTGCGAGCTACCTCGCCAGTCTCCCCGGCCATACCGTGTCAAAACCCGTAGGTGCACACATTCAAAAGCATGTATGCGAGAAATTATGTTTGTGTGACGCTCGGCCAAACGTCGGTATTTCAAGTTTATCTTCACAACTTTTTTGTAGAGATTACTCGTCTGTCGCTGTTTAGCTTTTATGTATTCTACTATTTTGCTTTTTATTCATACACTATTGGTGTAGGTACGAGTACTTAATTGTTTTTTCTCCATTTGCGCAATTTTTTATTTTGACCATTTGCGCTTGTATACGCACACATGATTTTAACATAAACAACAACAATAATAATAATGCAGAACTCGGAACAAAGTGAACCGACACAGTCTCGCCTGAAAACCGGTTAGTAATATTTGTGTTTATCTTAGAAATATACGTATGCACATACATCCATACATACATACATACTCGTACCTTTGTTTGCATGTATGTATGGGAGTAATTTCATTTGCAAGCGTGTGTGCAAGCTTTAGTAATAGTTGTTGTCTGGTAAGGCATTCGGCATGGCTAAGTGGTTCGTTCCGTCCCGATACCAAGCTTTAGAAGTATTTCTAAAACTTTTATTAATCTGGACTGAATTTGAAACAATAATTCAGTTCTTCCCCTTACTTATTTGCGATTTCTTTCAAATTAAAGCAATTATTATCTAATTAAATAAAATTCGTACACTTAATTCTAATGAATAATATTCGTTAAAATCGTTATTTACCTTTCGTTTCATGTAGAGCATTTCATTTTGTGCCTTTAGAGCTTCCTTGATCTCAACCTCCTTCAGTTCATCCAAAATCTTCTGGTATTTTTCCCGATTTTCCACATCTAACGCCACATGCAGATAGTCATGCCAATTGCGTGAGTCGAAACCCCAATGACATGTACGATTTTCGACTTCCCGATGCACATGGCCCACAAACTTCTGTGGCGAAAACCATCCTTTGCATTCCAGACACATAATGCAAGTTGGCTTTGTGTATGAATACAGTTCGGGTGTACAGATACCATCGCATTTTCCGAAACACCGATGATATACTTTGAAGGAGATGGCACCTTTCGGGATGTCGTCATCGCTAATATAATTATTTCGATCTACCCGATGTAAAAGTGCTGCGCACAAACGCTCCGCATCTGTGCGTGTTATCAAACCGGACGCCTTCACATCTGTGGGTAAAATCTTTGCCTTTTTAAATTCCAACAATTGATCAGGTGAACACTGGGAACAGTAGATGCCCAATTCATCAAATATACGATTTATTTGATCGAGTGTAAAATCGGCTAGCACATTGTTGAGAAACTGAGGCAGACACAAACGCATTTCTCCGCCCAGGGAGAAACAGCCAATTGTTTTTCCTTCCAGCTGGGTTTCGTATAACACACCGGAGCCTGTGTCTGGTGCAGTGAAGATGGGTTGAGACAATTCCGGTGGTGGAGGTGGTATGATTTTAACTGTGCTAACAGGAGGCTGAGAAGGAACTGTTTGGGATTGAGGTTGTGTTGTTTGTGACGACATCGACAACGGAAGTGACAGTGGCAGCGATTGCGATGGCAATATTTCACCCAGCTCATGTGGTTCGGGGGAGCTGAGCACTTCTTTTTTAATTAGCGGTGCGACCGTTGGCAAGGCAGACCCCGCATTTGGTGAATTCAAGCAAGATTGCGATGATACTATTTGCGGACAGTTAGGCGAAATTTTGTGGATGCCACTGTTTGAACCGTTTGATGGCAAATTCCCCACCGACAGGTGCCCGGAACAAAGATTACGAACGCCCGCAGCGTTTAGGTCTGTGTGGTTGCCACCGCAGCCACTTACGCCAGTCAAAGTGGCATCAAGCGGGCAATTGGGGCCGGTCTGGCAACCGGCAATGGGTAATGCATGACCAGGTCCTTGCAAACTTTTGGGTGCACTTGTCTGGTATTTTTTGAGCACTGTGTGTATATTGGGCGTAACGTACTCAGTCATCTTTTTTTTGTCCGTGTTTGGACACTTCCTTCAAACGAAGGTAGTGCTGAGGCAGCAATTTCAGCGCGCTACCTTAAATCTGAGAAATTTCAAGTCATACACTTTCACAACTGTATAATTTTGTTTAATTTTAATAGAAAGTGAGGAGTTATTCGACTCTCACGCTTTTCTTCACTTGAAAATTTTTAAATTAATATTTTTAACACTTTGGCACAAGCAGTGGCACTAGTTTAATCCTATATTATATTTATTTTATTTCATGAATTTCGTGCCTCATAGCGCTATTATTTATATTCTATTGTAAACTATAAACCAAATTATCTCGCAATGACTTCTATTTTTTCACTGCTTTAATTATTTTCGCATAAAATTCCGACGGCATTTTCGGTATTTTCGTAGTCAATCCTTTTCACCCATAGAGTAGCGGCAAGATGCAGCACCAAGATCGCTTCACTACTACAGAAACTCACTTCCACCCCTTGCGTTTCTGTGCTTTTGCAAGTTTCGTTTATTTGCTGCTTTGCGCACTTTGCAAACAGCCCGGTTTTGGCAGCGACGGAATTTCAAAAGCAGCACTGACAACTAAATAAAAACAAATAATTAAAAAACTGTGCCTATTTTTAAACACACAGGCACAGCAGAAATTAGAAATTTTCTCTAATTCTCATGTCTTTATTTTGATTTCGTATTTTATTCTATTTTACTTTATTTTATTTCTTATTTATTTAAATTATTACGTGTTGCTTTGAGCAACCTTTTCACTTAATATACAATTTTTTTCATTTATCACTGGGATGCTTTTACTATTTAGAACACTGACTTTTAGTAATTTCTGAAAACATTATATGATATTTTCACATGCACTGCAAATTCACAATCACTGCACATTTCACTGCTTGTTTCTGAGACGCCTCTCCATAAATAAGTATGTTCATATACACACACATACATACATTTGTATATATATATAAATATATGCGTGAGTAGAAAGGTATGAGTTTATAACTTTGAGTGTATTTAGATAATATGCGCATGCAGAATAGTGCGCTAAACAAACGACCTCGCGACTGACCGTTCGACTGATGACCAAATTGTGGCGCTCTGAGGCTGAAATGTCAAAAATCCAACTGGATTCTGCTACTTCTGCTGCTCCTCTTTTCTTTCCTTTATTTCGCTCTTTCCGAGCACTGCTGTGCCAGTTGTTGTACAAACGAGAGAGCGCGATAATGTATACCGATGCGAATGATTTGAGGGGCCCAAAAACAGCGAAGCAGTGGCTGCGATGCTGTGCGGCTAAATGCCTTATAAGTTGGCACGATTGGGGACGGCAACGGTAGCCGCGTTGCTAGCTTGCGCGTGTTTTGCTCTCTCAGTCAAATTTTCGTTGCGTTCGTTCTTTTTTACTTTGTCTTGTGGTTGTTGTTGTTGCAATCGCTTTATTTATTTGCTGTTTTTCTGATTAGAAATACAAGAAAAAGTATATACAAATGTATGTACGCAAATATATTGGAGACGCAGAGGCAGACATGTGTCTCGTCTGTTTGTCGACGCTAGTCGAAAATACTGTCAGAACATTCAGCGAAAGGGAGGTGCGGCGCTTAAAGAGGTGAAAGCACAAACACCACCACAAACAAATTAGGCGAACAAGTCGCAATTTCAAACACCCTGGCCTTCTTTTTGCACCTAAAACTTGCTGGTTGATATTCCAAAACTTTTTTTCTTTTTAATCCAGTATACATACACGCAAATATACTGCAATTGCTCTTGGTGTTTTTATTTTATTTATTTATTGTCGCATTTGTGTTTGTTTCCGACGGCGCATAAGTATGTAAAAACGTCTGGCACTTATGTGCATACATACATATGTAAAAACTTGCCAAAGATTTTCCTTTGCCTACTATACATATATTTTTCGCAAAATTTTAGTTATCACATTTTTCTATATATTATTTCATCCACTTTTAACATAAGTATGTAGTTTAAACTTCAGCATATTCTGTACTTGCGAATACATATGAACGTGTTTACTATGCACGTCACTTCACAATTCGCCGATAATGTTACGTATTTACGAACATATAACTATTTTGCTATTTCCAAAGTAATCAATGCCCTTGCTGACTTTTGACTTTACATTTTAATTTCAATATTTTATATAAATATATGTATAATTAGCACTTGAAAACCTTTATTTCAATTCACTTTGCGAATTTCGTTACACGATTTTTGTGTGTTCTCGTCAATGAGATATTCGTTTATCTTTAAAATGTTTTGCGAAATACGCGGCACACACTACCTTCTTCTACGAAAGAAGCAGAACAACAATACGGCGTTATCTGCGACTCTGCGACTTTGTGACAGCAAAGTTGGCGGCGACGCCAATCGACAAGACCACGACAATCAGACTTCGTATCTCCCAGATACATTGGGCGCCGCCATCATGCTCCACCGAGTCATCGTAAGCAACAGAGAAACTGACAGAAAATATTTGTTAGCTGAGTGGGAGTACGAAAGTATTTGTTAAGGCATGACAACTACAGTGTCAAATAATTAATTTTTAATAATATTTTCTTGTTTCACGACAGACTCTAATTTTCACTTAAACCTTCATTTTTTCATTTCTATTTACGGAATTTATATGAACCCTATTTCCCAAGTCAATTCTACTATTTTGAATGAAACAAATATTATTGCTCCTGGCAACATTGGAGCATAATTGTGAATGATTAACTAGAAGAAGAAGTTAAACAAACAGGTCAGCAATTTTGGCGGGTTTCAATACTTCATTTTAAGAAATTTGGGCTCAAAAGTTTTCAGTTTGTCTAAACCATATAGTGGAGTAATAATGGATCTAAATGATGCAGTTCTAACTTGTGCCGTCAATATCTTGTGGACAAATGCAGTAGGGGTGACAGGAAAAAAACTGGTTTATAGGACAGCCACATTGCGTTTAATACGGAATGATGTGAGGGAACTTTTCGTTGAATTGACCGGGGAGAAAGCCAAACCAATAAAATTCAAGCTGAAAGATGTGATGGTACATAAAAAATTTATGTCTGAGGGCAAAGCGACAATAAATTTCAAGATTGAGAACTGTGCGATGTATTTGTCAAACGCGCCACCTGGGACCTTAATGTATTTTCTCCGCACAATATTTATAAAACTAAATGGTGGAGAACAGAAAGATGAAGCTACTACTCAAAAACAGTTACGAGCTCATATGTTATCAGGAAAACCTAGCAATTTTGAAGAGGTCTCTCCAATAACAACAACAGAGATGATTATGGCTAGAAAAAAAGCTGGATTGTTAGGACGTGGTACTGCGACAACACCATCGCCACTGGCTGCGAAAAAACGACGTTTCGATGACTTAAAGACATGTGATGGTATGGTAACTTCGCATGCACCTGCAGCGAAAAGACTTTATCAAGATAAAGGAACACCTTCGCTTGGAATGGAGGAAAATGTGAAACTTTGTGAAGAACAGTTAGAAGTCCTACGAGCATGCACTTCAGGCAAGAGCGTGTTTTTTACAGGTTCTGCGGGTACAGGGAAGAGTTTCCTTTTACGTAAAATTATTTCAGCTCTGCCACCAGACGGCACAATGGCGACGGCTTCTACAGGTGTTGCTGCTTGTCTTATTGGTAAGCGAACACAATCTTACTTGCCACAGCGATTATTTAGATAATAATTTGTTTTTGTTCGAATTCAGGTGGTACAACCTTGCATGCATTTGCGGGTATTGGCGGTGGGGACTATGGACTCGCCCGGTGTATTGAATTAGCTTCGCGACCGGCAAGTGCCCAGATCTGGCGCAAATGTAAAAGGCTTGTTATAGATGAAATATCTATGGTGGATGGACAGTATTTTGAGGTTTGAAGAAAAAGTTGTATGATAAATTTTAAAGTAACTATGTATATCTTTTAGAAAATAGAAGCAGTTGCAAGGCATGTGCGTAAAAATGACAAACCTTTTGGGGGAATTCAATTGATATTATGCGGAGATTTCTTACAACTACCGCCTGTGGTAAAAAATGAGAACAATTCTAACCCAACACAGCGTTTTTGTTTCCAATCGAATGCCTGGGAGAAATGCATACAGTGCGTCTTTGAATTGAAAGAAGTACACAGACAATCCGATCCAGAGTTTGTAAAAATCTTAAATCATATTCGAATTGGGCACACGAATGAGGAAATTACAAAACGGCTACGAGCTACATCGAAGCAAAAAATTGAGGGCGGTGGTATTCTAGCAACCCAACTTTGTTCACACACAAACGACGCAAAATCTATAAATGAATCAAAACTCGAAAGTTTAGATGGCGAGAAAGTTTTATTTCGGTCGGAGGATTCTGACGCAAATATGGCGAAGCAATTGGACTCACAATTGCAGGCAACCTCACAGCTCTATTTGAAAATCAATGCTCAGGTAATGCTATTAAAAAATATTAATATATCTGCTGGTCTGGTAAATGGAGCGCGTGGTGTTGTGGTGCGCTTTGAAAAGGGTGTACCGGTGGTACGATTCAAAAATAATCGCGAATTTGTATGTAATCATGAGAAGTGGATCATAAAAACAGCAACTGGGGGTACAATAACACGGAGGCAGGTGCCTTTGAAGTTAGCATGGGCGTTTTCAATCCACAAAAGCCAAGGCCTTACATTGGACTGCGTTGAGATGTCATTGTCGAAGGTATTTGAAGCTGGACAAGCTTATGTTGCTTTATCACGTGCAAAATCTTTGGACTCCCTGCGCATATTAGATTTCGATCCCAAACAGGTTTGGGCCAATGCGCAGGTTCTACAGTATTATAAGCTATTTCGTAGACGCTTACATGACAGTACAATGATACCACTAGGTGCAAAAAATATAAAACGCGAGAAAAATAATGAAACCAAATCAAGTGCTCTATCGAAATTGAAGAAGAGTTTAATGGATAAACCATTAGTATCTATTAGCTAACGCATCGGCAACTACTGATTATATATTAAGTAAAAAAGGTACACATATAATTAAATAAGCCTTGAAACATCTCTATGAAAATTCTGAATCTGTATTAGGTTATCTTAGATCAAATTTTACTAGCATACTATTCTCACATAGAACATTTCAAAGTGTTAGATTTAAGAAATACAATAGCACTACACTTTAAGCACTACATTAATATTCAAAAAACTATTGAATTTGCACTTTATATCATATACATGTAAGAGGAAAAGATTTCCCCAAATGTACTTTACAACACATACTATCACACTATATACAGTGGAACTTCCACAACTCGAGCTATTGAATTGGCAATAGCGTCTAGAAATCGAATTTCATAAAAATTTCCTTCCATAACTCAAACTTCCTTAACTCGCAGTTCTCCATAACTCGAACTTTTGAATTGTCAATAGAAGTCAAATTTCATACAAATCTCCTTCCACAAATCGAAATTTTCGACCAGCGCATAATACAAAATTTAAAATTTTACTATCCAGGCAGAATTTTAATAGAGCATTTTTGTATTAGCTTTCGTACAATATAAATTTTTACTAAAAGACGCCATAAATATTACACTCTTTGTTTTTGCAAATCCAAACAGCAATACCTACATATAGCAACATTAAGCGCACAATAAGAAAGAAAATCAGTTGAATATTGTTCTTAAAAGTATCATAATTTTGCTTTAATTTCAATGCATGATTACTGTCACATACACAAATAATAGATTACGTGTGGCATCTGCTTACTCTTCCTCAGCAGCAAAAGTAGGTGATACTTCCTCAGTTTTCATTCCACTACCGACTTGTCCATGGCGACGTTCCCAGATTAAACGATGTTTCTGCTTCATGTATGCACTTTTAGCATTAGCATAACCACCTAAATCTCCATCTATTATTTAACGATATAAAAAGGTTGAAATCAGTACATTTGTATGAGAACGTTTTTTTACCACTTACATTTGATAAACCAATTCTCAGCAGCTTTCTCGTATTGTTCTAAAATTGGCTTGCATTTTTTAATATGATCAGGCGCTTCATACAATGTACAATCTTCGAAGCGTTGACGCAAAATCGATACGATTTCATTTTCAACCATTCGATCCCGGCGAAATTGTTGATCGGCTTCAAAACGGCAGACAGCATCGTCAGTGTAGCACTGGTCGATTGTGGGCACACGTTGAAAACGTTGATGGTACCATGCTTGTTTCTTCTGGTTAGGTTCAACAATAGTTTCTGTAAAAGACAATGATACTCTATATTTTATGAAACGTAAACAAACATTTGGGTGCTCAGCTCGTTTGTAATTGAGGTTATGTTATTATGTAATAAAGCGATCAAAACCAATAATATACCTATGATTTAACAACATCACAGTTATAAACTTAGGTACTTAAGCTTTGCATTGTGTATTGCAAATGTTATTTCCATATATCATACTGGAATACATACCCCTGAACCATGTTACAGGCCCATCAATAATATTGCTCACCGACTGGGCGAAACTCGCCATTGGACTCCGGGGCTCAGGCATCGTCTACTAAAAATGCCAAATGATGAATAAAATGCATCTTATTTACGTATTAAAAAGTATGTACATTAATAAATGCTCCTTACTTAGCGGTAAAACAAAATAATAATAATTTTCACTACTGCCCACAGTCCGTGAGTTTGATTTTGATTATGCGTCAAAGAGCAAGTTGTCAAAATACAGCTGATAAAAGTAATTTTTGGTTCGCGTCTTTGCTTCATATATTTTTTTAAATAACCCTTATGCCACATCTCCACATGCAATAAATTATTGCTGGATATATCAGTCCTATTGCACTTTGACATGCTATTATCGACTGCGTTTAAAAAGGTAGCGGAATTTTTAATTTAATAAAAAGGAATACAAATTTTGGAGGAAATTCATTCATTCCTGTTTAACGGCGTTGACAAAACAAAAACTTGTAAATAAAATTTATGTTTACGTTTATGACCAAAACAAAACCTTAAAAATAAAATTTACGCGTGCTACTACAAACATACCCACACAAATTCTACGCAAGCTAAGAATTGTCCGTTTTACACTTCATAATTTTGAGACTTTGTTATCAATTTATCCTCTCATGCTGCGGAGAACTCTTACTGAATGAACACGTGCACAGCTCATATCAGGAAAAGTAACTGTAAGCTTGCACAACACATAAGTCTACATAATTGAACAAGTAAGGAAGGGCTAAGTTCGGGTGTAACCGAACATTTTATACTCTCGCAATTTATTTATTTAACTTTATTTATATTATATAATGCACAATTTGACCCACATATTCGTCATATATATTGTATAAAGTCCATTGAAAGTTGGAAACCCTAATATTAGGTTAGAAGCACTGAGGTCCTCATGTTCGATATATGGGGTCTTGAAAACCTATGATCCAATTTCGGCGATTTTTAGAATGGGGCTTCCACACTATAAAGGTAGTATTTGTGCAAAGTTCTGCTTCGATATCTTCACTAGTACTTACTTTATATATTGTAAAGTAAACGATTCGGATAGTCTTCAAAGTTCTGGTATATAGGAAGTAGGCGTGGTTGTGAAGCGATTTGGCCTATTTTCACAACATATCATTGGGATGTAAGGAAACTATTACAAACCAAGTTTCATTGAAATCGGTCGAGTAGTTCCTGAGATATGGTTTTTGACCCATAAGTCGGCGACGCCACGCCCATTTTCAATTTTGTAAAAAAATCTGAGTGCAGCTTTCATCTGCCATTTCTTATGTGAAATTTAGTGTTTCTGACGTTTTTCGTTAGTGAGTTAACCCACTTTTAGTAATTTTCAACCTAACTTTTGTATGGGAGGTGGGCGTGGTTATGATCCGATTTCTTTCATTTTTGGACTGTATTAGGAAGTGGCTATAAAAAACGACTGCAGAAAGTTTGGTTTATATAGCTCTATTGGTTTGCGATATATGTACAAAAAACTTAGTAGGGGGCGGGGCCACGCCCACTTCCACAAAAAAATTACATCCAAATATGCCCCTCCCTAATGGGATCCTATGTTCCAAATTTTATTTCCATAGCTTTATTTATGGCTTAGTTATGGCATTTTATGTGTTTTCGGTCTTCGCCATTTTGTGGGCGTGGCAGTGGTCCGATTTTGCTCATTTTCGAAAGCAACCTTCCTATGGTGCCAAGAAATAAGTGTGCCAAGTTTCATCAAGATATCTTAATTTTTACTCAAGTTACAGCTTGCACAGACGGACGGACGGACGGACAGACAGACATTCGGATTTGAACTCCACTCTTCACCCTGATCACTGGTATATATAACCCTATATCTAACTCGTTTAGTTTTGGGTGTTACAATAACCGTTATGTGAACAAAACTTTAATCTCAACTATCAAAACTAAACTCTCTTTAGCAACATTTGTTGCGAGAGTATAAAAAACGCTGTTCAAAAATATTTAAATAACGAGAATTAGAAGCCGGCAAGTACAATGTTGCCTCTATTCAACATTGGGCATGAAAGGGTTAAGTTAATGCCGATAGCGCAATAAACGCTATTTCCTCCTAAACACAATAAAGCCGTCTCGCCGTATAGTATATCGTAGGCTATTTATTACATACAAACATTGTAGATACGTACGAGTATATAGAGTTTAAATTTTACTTTCTCTTGCTGCAAACTTGTCGCGGATGAGTTCATTGCTCACTTGAAGGTTTATTAATATTTCGCAATATTAAGGTCGAGTGGTGCTCGGCAAATTTGCTGTTGTTTGGTCTACGTTAAAAGAGTTTATCAATAATTACACAAACATACATATAAAGACCAATGTGCGATAATATTTTCACTAAAAGAAATTTATAAATTAAGACCTTGTTTGTCAAGTTCATCGACATCAAATAATTTAGACACCACGCTGCACGGCTCCGTGTTGAGTAATTGTTATATTATATAGTCTCACAATACTTACTTAGAGTATCCTGCATAAACCAATACAAAAGCCGAGTGCCGAGATCTAACCGTTATACATTTTATATTATCTTAATGTAGAAAAAAGTTATTCGAAATTTATTTAAAGAATAATAAAAACAACTCATCTTCGATAACATAGTGCATATCCGACTGTAATTGGAGGTATGTAATACCGAATCGGCAAACTTGCAATGAGCTATTTAGATAATAAGTCAAGCACCGTTTCCAAACAGACTTCAATACCCATTGTGTGATTTCCATACAATTTATAAGGGATTGAGAGTTTTTGACGGTCTTTTGATCAAGATTCACCAAAGTTATTTGAAACCAGTTATTAGATACTTCGCATTTATCACGAACAACAAGCACCAAATTAGTACATCGCGTTGTTGATAGTCAAATTGCCGTCGAAGGTATACAAGTCTCATCCTAACAGCCTAAAATGTTAATGAGAGGGATAAAACTAATAATAAATGTTTAATATTACTAACAATCGGTATTGAAAACATTGAAAAAATTGCAAAATATACATAAATATATTAAATATATTAAATAAATGTTAATAACTTGATAGCTGATGTTACAAAAAAAACATAAGTGCATATACATATGTATGAACACATAAATTTCTGGCTAGCGAATAAAAGATTTGACTTTAATATACATATGTAGCTGATAATAATAGTAAACGCCAAAATTATAATTTGTGTGAATGCGTACGCACATACATATGTATGTGTGTATATGTATATGTACGTATGTATATATATATAAAATATTAATGAAGGTGCTAAGTAGAATGAAAAACCAACAAAATTTCACCAAAACATTTGGGCTGACGAAATTTGAATGGGGAATTGCACAGTTTCATTCAATTTAAATTAAATTATCTGTTCTTGAGCATATGGTTTTGCATACATACATATACATATGTACATCCTCTGTACATATTCGAAAGCAAGGTAAATACTAAAGCTATATGTCCATCAGTGGCAATGATCACGATCTACATTTGTTTCTGGTCCTTTTTCGGGTTTTTGTTGTTCACTTCGGTCTCTTAACAATGCAAATGACTCACTTAAGTGACATACATATGTATGTATGTATGAAAACAAATGTGCATTCGTACTATGATTACACACAAATATATTATTTTGAAAGCAAAATAGCTAAAACAAAAAAAGTACCAAAGTTGTACATGCCAGACAATTTCATTGCAATGACTCATAATTGAGAGCCTTATCAACCCAATTAATACAATATAAACAAAACAAATACCTATGGAAAGATAAAATGGAATACCTTCTGAGTTCATTAAAGTGAAAGCTTTTGAATACATAGGAACGAACCCTGAATTTATAAGCGACCAGGATCTGATAACTCAATAGCATTACTCAAGGAATTATTTAAGGTATGATATTGTGTTGTTATATTAAAGACAATAAAACGGTGTATCGGTTTTTAAACAACTGTAGATGATGCTAATCAGACCAGCTTTCGATCAAGCCGACCAAACGGTGTAAAACTAATGTAAAGGAATTTCAATATTGTGTATGTATGTACGTATTTGGATATTTTTCCGACAGACCCATTTGATTGTGATAGAAAGCACGCTCTTGCGAACAGCAGCGTTTGTTGACCTAATTTTGGAAAAGCCATTCGATTCATGCGAATATACAATATAAATTGAAAATTGAAAACGCATAAAATTTGCAAAATCTCATCGGTTCTTTATTTGAAACGTTAGATTGGTTCATGACATTTACTTTTTGAAGATAATTTCATTTAAATGTTGACCGCGGCTGCGTCTTAGGTGGTCCATTCGGAAAGTCCAATTTTGGGCAACTTTTTCGAGCATTTCGGCCGGAATAGCCCGAATTTCTTCGGAAATGTTGTCTTCCAAAGCTGGAATAGTTGCTGGCTTATTTCTGTAGACTTTAGACTTGACGTAGCCCCACAAAAAATAGTCTAAAGGCGTTAAATCGCATGATCTTGGTGGCCAACTTACGGGTCCATTTCTTGAGATGAATTGTTCTCCGAAGTTTTCCCTCAAAATGGCCATAGAATCGCGAGCTGTGTGGCATGTAGCGCCATCTTGTTGAAACCACATGTCAACCAAGTTCAGTTCTTCCATTTTTGGCAACAAAAAGTTTGTTAGCATCGAACGATAGCGATCGCCATTCACCGTAACGTTGCGTCCAACAGCATCTTTGAAAAAATACGGTCCAATGATTCCACCAGCGTACAAACCACACCAAACAGTGCATTTTTCGGGATGCATGGGCAGTTCTTGAACGGCTTCTGGTTGCTCTTCACCCCAAATGCGGCAATTTTGCTTATTTACGTAGCCATTCAACCAGAAATGAGCCTCATCGCTGAACAAAATTTGTCGATAAAAAAGCGGATTTTCAGCCAACTTTTCTAGGGCCCATTCACTGAAAATTCGACGTTAGCTCGTTAGTAGGTCTATTCATGATGAAATGTCAAAGCATACTGAGCATCTTTCTCTTTGACACCATGTCTGAAATCCCACGTGATCTGTCAAATACTAATGCATGAAAATCCTAACCTCAAAAAAATCACCCGTTATAACAATACGAATGTACATACATACATAGATGTATGTTTATTTATAAGCAGTTCACTTTCGTGACTCCTGTAGCGATTTTCTCTCTTGATTTAATATGGAAGTGAATATGTGCTTACGTGATTTGTTCGAGGTTTTCCACGTAGGGCACTGCACCTCCGCTCATTTAGAACTTGCGATAAGCTAATGGGTAAACAAAAATAAACATACGCACGTATGTACATAATATCCATATACATACATACATATGTTTATTTACATTTATCTCTTTGGTCAAAATAAAGTTTCTTGTAATACATTTACATGCTTTGGCCTTCCTTCTAAATACAAATTGTATTTGCATCTATGAAAAATAATATCCATGTATCTATGTATGTGTGTAAACATGTCTGTAAACAGTATCTATATCTATAGTAACTCGAAGAATACTTTTCAGGTATAAAAGTAACGCGTCTGATTGCATTTTAAGGGCTAAACATAACGCTGCTCGTTACAAAAAACTGCGTCATCTTGTAATAAGGCTGCGAAGATAACACGCAGTTGTTCTTGTAATGTTTGGCATACGTGTCAGCGAGCATGACGACAAACTGCGAGGATAGACCCGTATGCTTATTTACAAATGTATATTATATACAAACATATGTATGTACATATCTGTTGTATATGCGTGTTCCATTAACTGATACTATTCATACATACATATACAATATATATGTAAAGGTATATATATTATTAAAAATCTCCTTTACCTGTCAAACTTATTTAAATGTATCCAGCCAAATATGTACATATCTATGTATGTATGTATGTAAATACGCGCGGCCTTCACAAGCCCAATTGCCACACGTGTCGGCGCCAATATGTTTTAGCATGACGCCAATGCGCTTTTACGCCGTAGATATCTAGAAGTTCCCGTAGATTATTGTTATTCCCGCGGTACAAAACAAATGTTATGTATGAGACTTTATAAACCGGTTAATGCATCTGAATGAAAGAAATGTTCATACACAGTACATTTATACTAGGAATGTAGGTACGTATGTATGTGTGTATGTAAATCAGATTTTGAACTCGTCCGCCAATGGTTCATTTGCCTCTCTCAGGTTGTATGTAATGGTCCACATGCTCCATCATATTCATATACACATACATATATACATATATATTCACGGACGTGCTCACGAGACGTCACCAAAAGCATACGTGGGCGCGTGTGCTTAACGCGTGTTTACATATATACGTTTGTAAACAACGTGCATATGATCGGATATATACTTGTTTACCAACTCTATATGCAATTTCCACGCTTTTATTATGATTCTCATCTGTCGATCAACAACCTTCTCATCCTCTTGAGTATAAATTTAGTATACAATAACATACAATACTAGACACACATTTATAAATGTAACTGCGTCGTTTCGCACTCTCAGTCTCGCCAATTCGAATTGTTTTGGTCGCTGCCGGCATTTTTTGCAAATACATTTGGTACATAGATACATACATATGTACATGCAGACATACGTACATACATATGCATCTGTGCACTTGGTCGATTTTTTCGATCTGGTGTTTAACTCTGAATAAATATAACAGTTAACGAAGTATTTAATGTTAAAATTTAAATTATGTATTTCCTATCCGCGTACTTATAGTTTGAGGGATTATACATACATATGTACATACAATGTTATTTATAAATGAGTGTGTGTGCTTGTGTATATGTTGGTTAATGAAATTTTCTATTTTTGAGCGTTTTTTGTTTTTGTAATGTTGATAAGGGCATGAGTATTGCATCAGCCAGTTAATTTTGTAACAATGTGCTGTAAAGCATTCGACTACATGTGGGTACTTATGGCAACAAAGTCTTGCAAATAAATCATTTTCGAAACATACTAACCAATAGTACATATTCTATGGATTCTCCAAAATGAAACACTGAATGGTTTCGATGAACTAGATTGTATTATAGAGGAGATAATAAAAACTCACAGACATGTACCTATAATCACCCACAAGGTACAAAGTAAATCAACGATTCAGAGTAAGAGAAGTCTAGCCAACAACGAATTCTAAAAACCTTCCACAGTGCGCAATAATTTTATTTATCAATAACAAGAACGTTATATGTATGTGAGTAGGTATTTATATATAAGAAACTCGTGAGAATGCTTCAGCACAGGCTAGAACAAACAAAAACAACCGCGACGTCGACTTCGGCTTCTCGACGCTCCCGTAAATTTGACAAACATATTATCGAGCGTGTGCTCACCACTGCGACATTGCGCCGTGCTAATATTTTCGTATAAATAGGAACGCTCCCCATCCAAACACAACAGTCAAGTTCAAACTTTCGTTTGACTCGAAACGTAAAATTGTCGGAGAATAAAGCAGTGAACACGCATAAGTAAATAGTGTCAAATGCCAATTTGAAGATTGGATTATTCTCAACACAATTTAAATTGCGAAAAGTTAATAAGTGTAACAAGCGAACCACCTGATACTGCGATTTTTGTGTAAAAATTCAAATATAATTTAAAAAGAGTCACTTTAATTATTAAAGAAGTGTCAGATAATTTGTGAAATTGTTAAGTGATTAAAAGGCCAGATATAATTCAAAATGTCAGCATCACCAACTGCTCGTCAAGCTTTCACGCATGTACTGCCGAAAACCAAGAAAATTTTCATCTCGGACCCCATTCAGATGCCAGAAGTTTATTCATCTACACCCGGCGGTACACTGTATTCGACAACTCCTGGAGGTAAGTTTCTAAAACAACTTTAATCTGGTTTTGATTTCGATATTCGAGTAAAGTAAATTATAAAGTTATAGTATTAATGTTGTCAAATCTGATTTCATAAAAAACAAAAAAAAAAAAAAAACAATTAGACTAGTAACACATTTCGGTCCAGCAAGTGCTGATAGAATATTTTTAATATACAATTTTAAAATTTGTACTTGCATATATGTATATACATATGTAGATATATATACTTTCGCTTACGTAGAAGTAATGAAAATGATTCATTGAATGTAGAATGTTTCATCAACAAAAGAAAACATTTATACATACATACATACACTGGCAAATATAAATTACGTATCATTATTTTATTAAATCGAGAATTCTTTTCTATTCCAGGCACAAAGCTAATCTACGAACGCGCATTTCTCAAGGATTTGAGAGGTTCACCCCTAAGTCAAACACCACCATCTGATTTGCCTACATGTCTTCTTCGCGGAACCCCACGCACTCCATTCCGAAAATGCGTCCCTCCACCGGTCGATCTAGTCAAAAAGTCACGGTCTATGAAAATAGAAGACCATGAACAGTTCCAGTTGGAATTGTAATATTTCAAGACAGCGTTTACAAAGGCCCACGCTATTCAAAATACTGCCATGAACATGATGAACAACATGAAAATACATTGAATGAAGCTCCAGATGAGATGAAACTTAAAATTATTATCTCATAGCGTTTTTGAGTTTTCTATCATATATTCAGAAATTCACCTCTTCCAAATCATTTACATCCGCATTTTTATTTATATTGTACGTATTTTATAAGTCATGTGATTTATTACGATTTTAGTTTCTTTTTATATTAATTTTATAAAATTTGTAAATTGTATACTTTAGTGAAAATGCCTGATAAGAAACAAAAAATCATTAAATATTATCAATCTTCGGTCATATTGACCGCCATAAAATGTTAAGGATTTTATTGTTTATCCAACATTTATGTGACTTTATTCGGATCATTAAGATATGTACATATGTAGTTATAATTAGCTGGCTGTATTATGTACGTTAAATATAAGCAAATGTAAACATACCTATGTGCACTCGCATATATACTCATGTTTATTGAAAAAATAAAAAATAAAAAATAAAAATAAAAACTTAAAATTATTTTTAGATCTTTTTTTATTAAAAAACTATGAGTGTTATCTAAGGATAGTACTGTTGGACCTTGATTATCCGTGAATCGTCAGTTTCATCTGATACCCGAAAAGACACCTACCTTTATTATCCAGAATATTTTCCGGCATTATAGAAATTATAAATATTATATGTATGTACATATAAACGTCATTTAAGTTGAAATAAAAACTACATAAACTCAATAAATAAAATTCAATATTATTATTATACAAAATCCACCAACCCGCATAATCGAGGTCCAACTGTACTTCCGATTCCGGTCATTCAGCCTTATCTCTTACAAGTTCTAATTGCGTGCGAAGTTTCATCAAGATATCCAACGAACGAATCCATGAACTTCGATCCAGTCAGTCGTTAGATCTACAAAAACAATATACTCAATGCAGCGCACTATTATATGCTGTGTTTCTTCAATTTACATCTGATGAAACGAATGACTGAGATGGTCTCATACTCATTGTATAAAGAACCAGAACCATAGTAGCCCGAATAGAATCTAGTTTATTTACTTACTTTAGCTCCGGAAAAACAATTATCAATTTGATTTTTTTTATTTATATAAATATATAGATTATTTGTTTTTATTTATTCTTATTATCTTATATATATTATATATATATATATATATATATATATATATGTATGTACAATGTCAAAATTCCTTGTCAGGTTTTAATACAAAATGTAAAACATGCATGTATCCCTAAGTTTGTGTGTTCGTAATTCAGCTCACATATCCATTCTATCCCGCTTATATCTCTTTGTCACACCTCCTTTTTCCTGTTACACAACCCTTTAAAAGAGATATAGATCATACAATTAATGTAACAGAGCAAATAAATACACAAATCAAAGGAACAATAAAAATACATATGAAAAAAGTATAATACGATAGCATAGATCCAATAAAAAACACTTACATTTACAAAAGTTTAGTTACATTTACTGCGAAATTTTAGACATCCAACATAAAAGTTTGGCAGATTTTATAAAAAGTCTGCCTTAACAAAAGAGACATTCATATATTTTTTAAACATATCTTATAACTATATTTGTATTTCGATTTTATATTCCCTTGTGAACTCTTTGTGGTCTAAACTTTCTCCCTCCATCTAATATAAGGAGTTTCTAGTATTACTAACAGACATTTTACAAAAATATGGCATATGGATTAATTCTTGTAGCAATACTAAATAGAAGAGAACAAATTAAACCATTAATGACCTAACGCATGACTGAGGCTCGCTCGCTCCGAACAAAACTGGAGTAAAAAATTGGAAGATATCAATAGCGATTGTTATAGGTACTGAATTGAGTTCGTAAGGAATTACACTGTCATTTGAAATAGATGTAGTACGTATACATAAAGTAACATTAGATAATTAAGCGCTTCGTTTTTTATAAATGAGATATTGAAGTTATACGCATATTTATCTTTCGTTTAGGGGTAATTTAGTATTACATTCACAAAGGATTCAACATTCCGTGATAGGAATACAATTGAGAGTACTACAAGAGAGAGAAGAAGAAAATTATAATGTTTTCTATCATTAACAGCATTAATGCTAAGAATTTTGAGAAACATTTTGTAAATTTTCTTCAAGTCGAATGTTCTAAAGATTCACATTCGACATTGTAATTAATGCAAACAAATTTTCGTAGCAGCTCTCAATATTCCTGAATAATCGCCGTGTTTTATTTTTACAGGACATTGCATCTAGTTTACAACTGATTTGACAATATTTTTATGTACAAATTTACAGATTATATGCTGATTTTTTATATACAACTTTTATAGTAAACAATTATATATTTATAACGCAAATAATTGTGTTTCAACAAAATGTCAATCAAAAATAGTACAATACAAATTTATACCATAAGTTGATATTCGTTTTTTTTTGTATAAATTTAACAGCTAAACATATCACGAAAGAAATGCGTATTGCGTAATAACATTTGCATTCCATTATTACATTGAACATTTCGATATTACTCTCAGTATTTTCATATATGTAAATATAAATAGTATAAATATAAAACAACATTGACATTATCTCTTTCCTATTGTTTTTCACAATTATATGTTTTACAATAATTTGCATAATCGATGATCACTGCAGGACATAGCTATCTATCATGACAACAGTTACAACAGCGCAGTTCAAAACATGGATCAGACCACGCATTGGTTTTCTGCTATAGAATGCATTTGTTCAGGGATTGAATTGTGTTTTTAGTTTAGAAATTGTTTTTACCATTAAATCTGGAAATAATCGTCGTGCATACAAACATTATTTTCTAATGTTAATCATTGCGAATATTTTCGTCATAACTTCGTTGTCATGTTGCTGCATTTAAAATTAAAAAAAAATTGTAACTCCATTACATCACAAATGGTGTACCCACAAGCTACAATATATTTTTACACTTTTGGTTTTATCCATTTCAACCAGATTGGATCTCATAATTAAATTCAGTGTGGACCTTTGATTACAAATTTAAGCTCCATCTTCATAATCACATATACTTAAAGCATGACCTTGGATCAATGACCGTCAACACTGTTACAATTCATTCCATTTTTACTCTGTTACTACGGCTGTGGCAGATTGTGATGGGCACTGCCGCTCCCGCCCGGATATGATGACGAGAGAGAAGTCAAGGAAGAGGGCGGTGTTGGTGCATCTAATGTATCACTAGAAGGTATTGGAATTACAGCGGATGACAGCTGCTGATGACCCATTTGTTGTAGTTGCTCCTGTTCTTCAATTTGAAGCTGTTCCAGTTCCAGTTCTTCCTCCAATTGCTTCAATACCGAATCTTTATTGGCATGCCAATACTTTACAGGAATACGAAGCGTGGTAGTCAGCGTATCATTGTGTTCCTCGAGCGAATTACTTGCATAATGCTCCACCAATTTTTTTAGAGAAACATATATATTATATGGGGCTGCAAAACCGAATCCACTTTCCGTTTCATAGATAATGCAATGGTTTACGACGTTCTTACAAACAATGGAAAGAGCATAATGTCCAGCGGAACGAGCCCTTATAAGGAATGTGCCAGTAGGGGCACCCTTCAACAACTCCTCGGCCTCTTGGCGCAAACAATCGCGAAGGAACCATAATGAATCATTATTATGCGGTAAATTCGTCCGACTTTCGTATCTCCTCTGCCAGGCATCGAAACCCATTTCTGCTAGTAAGACGATATCTTCCTCTTTAATACCAGCTTCCATGAGGCGTCTAAAAGTGTAAAGCATATACAAATAAATGGAAATTGTAAATGAATTTTTAATGTATTAAAAACAATTCTTAACGGTTTTAAATTTACAGATCATAATTTTCGAAAACATTTCAACGGCCTCTCGAGTAAAATTTATCTACCAGTTTGGTCATATTACAATGTCAATGCTTATCCGAAAGCAATATTAATAGTAGTATTGAAATTTTCTGCAATTTAAGTTGAAACTAGCAATAAGATTAATAATAGTTACGGTACTCAAGTATATCGGAATACGGCAGAGTAGAATAAATGCCCACATATATAAAAATAATATTTTTTTTTTCTTTAGAGACATATATCAGTAAATTTATTATTATATTTTGTATTAATGCACTTACTCTGTAATCCTCTCCTTTTCCAGGCTTAGCTCCTGTAGTTCTGGTTTCGCTGCATTGATTTGTCGCTCTAGCCTTTTATATTCTTCCTTCTTATCTTCTACATAGCGGTTTAATTTTCCCATTTCTGCACATAATGATTGAAGCTTAATTTTTAGTAATGCAGCATTTGCCTGTAATTTTTCTTGATCCTGTTGACGGCCTACACTAGCACCACCGTTTACATTCGTTATTGTACCAGCAGTGCCGACCTGCGGCTGTACTGCTGTACATATATAGGATTCTAACAATTTTATTTGATTTTTAAACATTTTTTCCGCCTTTAGAAAAACTTCCTGATCCTGTTTTTTCTCATTTAATTCAACTTCTACGTTCTTGAATACTTTCATTTTTTGATCTAGTAGGTGTTGCTGTTTGTTTTGTATATGATGCAAACTAAGAAATTTATCGGCAAGAAAGCGCAGATCACTATGGTCGTCTTCCTCTGCTGGCTTCACAATTGGATTACTCAACGTGATATCAAGCATTTTATTATAAAGCTTTAAGGAATTTACCCTATAGTAGTTTATCAACTCTACTACTGAATTAAACTTGCAATCTGTAAAACCATATTTTCCATTCAAATGGCATATTTTTATCAATTTTTCTGTTCCATCTTTAATTAATGTAAGAGTATATTCGCCATTCTTGTTCAAGGCATCACGCACAAGAAAACTACCATCCGGCTCCCCAGATAAAATATTTTTTACTTCTTCTCGAGAGATTTCGCCCCAGTACCATTCCGCTTTGCTAAGTTCCTCAGCGTTATGATCATACTGTTGCTGACCAGCACTTGGTGCTTGTGGTCGCATAGTAGAATAATGCAACGGAGAAGGAAACACTATATTATAATAGAAAAAAATTTGATTTAACATTTTACAAATATATTTTAATACGCATACTCACTTTTTCTTCCGGTTATATATTAATTTCTATATAAAATTTCGCGTTCCACGCCAAATTCCTTTTACTTTCTAGGTTTTATATTTATATTGTTCCGGGAATATTCATATTGTATTTATAATTAACTTCACTCGTATCAATTTTTTTATTAAAGTTGTCTTAACTTCAGGGGCGGCTTTGAAGATCCGCGAGTAAATCACACACATACATACATATACGCTGAAAACGAAATTATCTTTTAATTTTATAAATTTATTTTAATGCAGAGCTGGAAGGGTGATTTTCAACCATATACCAAAAATGTATTCATTTTAAATGGCGTATTTTTTAGATTTCACTATTTACCTAAACTAAAACCACATGCAAATGTAATTCTGGTAATTCTTCTGCAAAAATTTTATGTCAAAACGACGGAACAAGAAAACCAATCAAAAATCAAAGCGAATTCGCCTTAACAAAACGCAGCGACAAATTCAGAGTTGCAAAGTTTTGTAATAATCTGTAGGTAATAGAATATAAATAAAAAAATGGCAGCTCTGGAATTTGAAGTAGAAATTTTTATCCTGTCACACCCTAATGAAGAAGCACGAAAACATTTAGCAAATGGAAAAAGTACGAAATTTTAAATTTCAAACAACAGTACATTTCCGTAAGATGTTCATTAAACAGTTTGATAATATTTTTGCAATAATGAGTGGATTAGTACAAGTAATATGAACTTTGCACATTATATATTGACAATTTTATTGAGATAACAACAATTGCATGCGGAGACAGCAAGTTAGAATAACGAAAAGTTATAAATTTTCTCAATTCTCCCTAATTATATTTCAACAGTGAGAAAAGTTTACTTTTATGTATTTTTTTATACGTATGTATGTAGTTATCAATATATATTTATCTGATATATTATTTATATGTGCAATGATTGTAAGCAACATTTTCATCTCTATTCACTTGTTGATGCCTTCCAAGCAAAGCACTGTTATTGTTGTCGTTGTGCTTATATGTTTATTTACTAACATTCTCACCATTGTAGAAACATCATTATCTATCAAAACCAATCCTCCCACGGCTGACTCTACCTCTGAGCGTCTGATTAGGATTACAACTAATGCAACGCGGAAGTTAAATATAATAAATATATAGTCCAACGGTTGCCACTCTTTACTCGTTCGAGATTCTTGAGAAAATAATATGTGTTACGGTAACAATTATAGGCAAATATATATCTGAATGCAAGAAATATCCATTATTCCTAATGTATGTACATACTGGATATATCCATGGATGTCGGAACGAGTGATATTAATTTATAGTCTTCACCCATTGGATATCACCAAATGCAATTATTTCAAAAGCTTTCTGATGCTTGATTCAAACATTACCTGCCCACAATGAGTTCCAGTGAATATTTGGATGGGAAAGAAATGTTTGAACTGTTGCAAACTTGAGTTTTTACATTACTAGCCACCCAGCATGGACAGCAAGCCACAGCAGTAATTCCACTCAATCGAATACATTTTGGATTCATGAATTTTATTACTCTCTACCCATACACATTATGTTGAATACATACATATGTACATACTATGGTTGTAAATGTTCCTCCTAATTCTGACGTTTCCATTACTGCGCACAACGACGAAGAGTACCTTCTCATCATGGGCCTGTCTTAGATTGAGAGTAAATAGAAAACAGTAAGAGAAGATTCGCGTACACTTGCATACTAACTTATTTAAGCGCACTTATTGAATACTTATGTATGTATATTTATTATAAAAAAATAGATGTCACAGTGAAGCAATTTGGTAAATACACATACTAGTTCTTCAAGTAAAGTAGTTCAATTTAACTTGAATAAGTAATAAACCGACGAAGATAATAAAGCAAAAAGCCAAAGCAGAAACGGGAACAGTACAAATTAGAAAGACGGCGCAAGTCATCGATCCTAAATCTGGTTCAATACTCCACATGCAGATTAAGGAGTGTAATGTAATGAAAAAGAAGCTCATGGTGTTCGAAACACAAAAATAATAACGTAACTCTCGCGTGCACATAATAATAGAAGAACGGAGTTATGGTGTCTAAAACTCGTTGATAAAAGGTAAATTGATTATCCAATTTTATGGAATAGATTATTGATTAAGATTCTAAAAACATCCATCTAATAAGTGTATACATACATATATACATACGTACATTCTAAAAAATACTCAAGTGCTTATAAATGCAATATATGGTGCAGTTCCTGTGTATATGTAGATATGTATGTTGGTATGTGCAAGAGATGTTGACAATATCACCAATCACAAACCGCTTGCACTTGCCGAGTAAAACAACTAAACTCGTTCATTTATTCGCACTCATTGTTGTTGTTACAAATCAAATATCAGAAATTTCTAGCGTTTGCGTCATTCGATGTTATTATATCAGGCAAGCAGCGCATGTAGTAAGCAATACCCGCCAAGTTCAACGAGAGCGAATTGGTGTTTAAAAGCTAAGCATATACATATATATACATACATAAGTATATATTCCATAGGAATACATCTGTATATACATACATATAGATGTGTTGATTCACTGACGTTGAACAGAGAAATATAGCAGAATGAAATATACACCCAATATATACATACATATTTACATATATAAATAAATGAGAAATGCAGCTCTCCCATTCGCAAATTTTCAAATGCAAGTACTACATACATATGTACATATATCCAAATGAAACATGAGGGATGTGCAATAACAGATTTTTAAATCTAATATTATAAAATAAACGCATATTTACGAATATTTAAGAGTACGTACGTATAATTATTAATTCATTTCAAAAGTTCGCTAAAGTCTTACATTATGCTTCCAATGCGCGCCATTCGTTCCTCCTTTTGTCAGTTTGGCGCCAATTGAAAATCCCAAGTTCTTCCAGGTCCTTCTCAAAATACTTTCAAAGCTGGAGCTAGCCCTACATAGTCTCCTATAAATTTGGCTGACGATTGCTTCATAAGGCCGTGCAAAACAACAACATCTTATGGAACCTGCATAAATATGTGTGTATGCGCATTAGTAGGTACTAAAATAATTGAATGGCATACATATTAATGATGAGAAGAATCAATCAGTATCTCTTTTAATAAAAAAAAACACATTTTTATAATACGATTAAAACAAATTCTGAATTTTAAAGCATAACCTTATGGGCTGTACAATACATATGTACTTATGTATAAATAATATATATAATATATTAATGAGGTTATTTAGACCAGTTTGTCTTAATAGAACAGAAATAAATGAAATAAAAATAGATTGAGTGTAAACGGAGAAAGAGCTCTGTGCCTTTGGCAGACTTGATGAGTATAGTAGCCCAGACGATGCACTCACAGCGGTACTGTCAACACATAGGAAGTGCTTACATTCTCTAAGAGGCAGAGGGTGTAACAATGCAATGGAAAACTCTTTGACATTAGACAAAATGCATTGCTTCTCTTAGCAGCCGGCATGCATATCTTCTTCTTTATGGCCATTCTGCATTCTAATTTCTTTTGCGGTGAACATGAACATCCTTCCATTGCAGATTTATATACAAATGAGTAAAAATGGTTGTGTGTCTATGTCAGTGTGTTTAAGAAGCAGTCTAAGAAGATTTCGTTTGGTTAAGAGTTTCCCCTAAACTTTAGAAAAGCAATAGGCAATGGAAAATCATGTCAACATTGGCCATCTAGCCTGCTAGAATCTAAAGAAAACTAGTCATCCACCAATAAATCATGGGTGACTGTAAATGTCTGTTGATTAGCATGACTGAACACACGAATGAAAATATACCAACACTAAAATCGATGAAAAGAGCTTTGGAAAAAAACTTCGCACGATTTTTCTTCATCAACATTTTGTACCAGAACCACAGAAGATGCAAGCAAGACACATTTTTGTAATTTAAACTTACTTGGTCGAGAATGCGCCACCCAATCGAGCAGTCGTACTGCACTGCTGCACTCTCATCAACACGAGCGCATTGAAATACAGGCGCATGAGACACCAGCTCGGACCGTAGCACATTTGTTTACAAATATGATGTGCATATATACCCATACATGCTTTCATATAAGTATACATATACGCTTCCATGCATATGTACACATTCGCGATGACACAGAACCGAGATATGCTTGAATGCAATTTCAAGTGCATGGATCGCTAGTGTTGTTTCTGTAACAGTGTGCTAGGTTAATGCATTACTCATATTAATTTAATAAATAGTAATTGCATTATACGAGTGTTTGTGATGTAATGTAATTGAATCATAGACATTTATAACGTTGATAAAAAGTCAATTTAAATAGTTTCATATTTATTTTAAGATGAACAGATACATTTACATTATCATGTAAATAGTATATATGTATATATATACATACTTAAGTGCTTATACCTTAACAATAAATTAAAATGTACTTTTGTATGTGCATGTGTATTTCGCTTATTCTAAGATTTCTATATATGCAAATATCGCATATACAAGTACATAATATTTGTATGCATATGTATGCAATTGATATGTTTGAGTTACAATTTGTTAGAGTCGTTTATTTAATGTACCAATACAAGATGAGTACTTTTGTGTTTGTTATACCCCTGCATGCTTAACTTATCGGAAATTAATGTCTTTATTTGATACCGTTGTAGTACAAGCATCTTTGAAATTCGTCGCGTTTAAAGACGCGAAGTAGTCTTCGTGAAGGAATCGAATAATATTCTCGATCGGACAAAGATCCGCCTTATTGCCACGACTATCACGCGTGACTCTTAAACTTTTACCACCTTCACAAAACTCGATTTCTTGTGTGACATCCCGACCATTGTAGACTACCCGAAAATAATAGTCTGTGTGTGTTTCGCTTTTATACAATTCAATAGCTAATCGAGTTGCATAAGGTATGAAGGTACTACCAGTTTTTATTCCCAAGGCAGCAGTTAAATATTGCAGAGTCCAATCGTGGCCAGAGTACAAAACAAATTTAGTTCGATCACCGGATATCATTCGCAGCATATAGCTAACAATATGGCGGATCATACCGTACGATCGAAGTAGGCCGATTCGTCTGTAATACATATGCGCTACTTCGTACGATGATTGCCAATTTGCGTACGCCATGAGAGCCGAGACGTGTGTATCTTCGACGCATCCCATCAAATTGTCACTTTCAAGATCTTCGTTAAATGTATGCTCCGGTACCGAGTGAGGATCTACAGCGTTTTCATCTTGGTCGATGTTAATGACATCGTTCAAGTCGATTGCATTCAGCTGGGTAGTGGAAAACAATCGTGAATTATTTGAAATTATTTGTCGGCAGGGTAATGGAGCATCGTGACATAAAACCATGTTTAGAACGTCCATCACATCTTGAACATTGTTGATCCCATTTGGAGTATGTTGAAGTAAAGTCCCTCCTACCCATTGAATAACCTTACTAATTTCCGGTTGAAGTGTCAAATTTAATTTCTGTTCATTATTTTGGCGTTTAAGTAAAAGTTCAGCTTGATGACAAGTACAGTCAGTAAAACAAAACGCCATGCTCTGGGATTCGCGGATATTTAATGATAACCACTTGTCATTTGGTAAAAAACTGAAGAGCATAGCGAGTGCCGATTGAAAGGTTCTCCTATAGCGTGTAGAAAATACTACAACTTCGTCCGAGTTAAGCAATGAATTAGGCGTCGAGGACCCACCCATTGAGGATTTATTGAATGTTGGTTTAGTCAGCAATCCCAATGCGTGTGCGTAAATCTGATGCAGAATGTCACCCACATGCAACATTTGCGCGACACCTCTGTAATTGTATATATGTAAATATGAAATTAATATACATACATATGTATACTTATGCACATACATATGTATGTAGATTCATTTTAATTTGGTTTACGCACTTAAAAGTCAATTGTCCTAAAAGGCATGCACGATCGGATGCTGGCAGCAAAGGAAACCCATGAAACGGACCCATTTTATTCCAATACATGTGATTAGAGCTCGAGGATGATGTGGAATTGTAAAGGAAGCTGCGATAGCTGTAAATGATTTTTCACACTGAGAAAGATTCTAGTAATTTTTCTTTACGTAATTTGTATGCACCTTTTCAGGTACATATGAGTTAGTATTTGCAATAGAGTTCTGGAAATCAATTTACTATTTTACTCACTCACCGATTAACTAATCCATTACTTTCGGCGCTGCAATCTATACCCATAACACCTCGCATATGAGACATGGGACCACGGTCGCCATGCCTTATGACCATTAGGACGCCTTGCAATTTCCAACCATCTAATATGCCACCTTCATCCCGACGCACCAAATGTTCTAAAGGAGCACAACGCTCCTTGAATTGGTTATATTTCAAAATGCTTTTGTCTGACCTTTGAGGATAAATTTCATCCGCATATTGTGCATTGGCAACTCCCGATGGAGAATTCAGTTGTCCATTAAGAAATTGAATTGTATTACTAAGAGAATTCCCATTATGACCAATATATTTGTACATTCCTAAAATTATTCACTTAAAGTTAACAGAACACCTTATTTATTTATTAAAAATTAATTTTACCGGCGATTAATAGAAAAATCCATATGCTCAGTACCAAATAACAGTGCAACGTACGATGTTGCGTTGAAAATCGAATTAACTCCTTTATCAACATGTTTCTAACAGGTTAAGTTTTTAAATCATTGCGAACTAATATTTTTGCATTTTCTTGTATTACTTTATTTATTAAAAAGATAGAACTACGTTAAAAATAATCCTCTACTTAATAATTAAAATATGTAAACACGTATATCACATATGTACATATATATATGTAAAGCCACTTTTAGTGGACATGCGCATTATTACTATATTCTATTGATATACCCAATTACTTCTTCCTTAAGAAAATGTGCCTTATGCTGTTTTAGTGACTATTAATGAATTAAACAGTAGTTTTAATAAGCAATTTGGTATCCAATAATTTTATTAACATCGATGCAATTCAATTACAATTTTAATATTAACATTTAAAGCGAGAAATCTTATTTCAAATTTGTATGTGTGTAATGGGTATTATGACGAAATATGGCGAAAAGCGTGAACACAAGTTCATATTTATAAAGTATGTTGATACAATTGTGAATTAGTTTTGGGAGGCGGTTAATGCCATTACCGTGAAGCGCATCTCTTCTGGATCTCTAGCCATGAATCCTTTGCAGACTTTAGCTGCGTCTTGAACAAATGTTGCATCGGAAGTCGAACCGTGTTTGATAGGAAATTGTTTTCGACCATCTAATTCGTACAATGTGCCTCCCTGATTAACTAATGATATAAAATGGTGATTTACTTTTTCATCAGGATTAGCAACGGTTTGACCTTCGTTAGCAAGTTCATAATGGCCCTCCGTAAATGATTTATCATTTTCCAAAGCTTTGCCACGCTCTTCTGGTGTCAAATTCTTAGCGCTCTCAAGAAAATGTTTCAGTATTCCATCACAGAGTGAAATGCTAATAAGAAATACATACATACAAAATATTATTCATCACGTTTTCAAATGCAGACGGCACCTTTTGTTATTAGCTACGCTATGAATAATAGCAACAGTGCCACAGGCATTAGAAGTCAGTTGCCGCATGTAGAAAAGATCATCAGGAAAGGTTCCGGGATCTGCAGCTAAGTGTTCATGCTCTTGTGCTCTATGCTTCTCATACTATAATATTAGAATATTATTTCCCAAAACCTATTTATATTGCAAAATCAAATACATACATTATCCGATATTGGAAATAGCAAAATAATTGCTTTAACTGGTTGGGGTATCCATTCAAGCATCTCCGGTTCTAAGCTGACAACATCAGTGATTGACCACTCATTAGACACCCCCAATTTGTGAATATACTTCGTAAGTACCTAGTAAACATAGTCATATCACTCGATGACTCATCGCATTTTAATTGAATATACAAATATTTTCTATTTGCCACAAATCGTCAAAAATATACTTACATCTGGATTAGATTCAAGCGGCAGCCAGGCAGGCATTTCTCTTTTATGTTTCGTTAGTGACTTTAGGAACCAAAAATATTTTATGACCAAATATTTCCAACCTTTGTAATGGTGTTTACTAACTGTTTACCGGTAATCTGTATATAGTGCCACTTATTCCGTTAGTGTTTTATTCACAACGTTGCCCATAAGTTCAAGTAGCCCAGAGAAATAATAATGCTGAATATGAATGAAATTAACTCTGGCATCCACACAAATTTGTTTATTTTAATGTGCAGTTAAACATTTTTACACTATAGTCTTTATGTATACAAAATATGAAAATATTTATTGTTCTGCACAATATTCACCAATATTAATTTTTAGTTCTATATATTTGCTCTTCTGATAAAAATGCAGGATCTTAACACGCATGTGCCTTCGTCACTTAGCGTACCTGCCGTGCGTTTCGATGTAAATAAAGAATTTCAATATCGCAACTTGTCTCATGATCGTGATAGTTCCATTGCAAGGCTTCAACGTAAGTCATGGATACGTTCTAGTAACGAAAGACGATCTAATCGGGAAGCACTTACAACTTTACTATCATCTCATGGTGAAAACTCCAATGATTGTATTGAGAAATTGTTAGCAGAAGAGATATCATATCGGGATTTGGCGTCGCTCTCAAGCTCCGACTTGGAATTGATGGGTTTCAAAGACCCCAATGAACGCCAGGAACTTATGATATTTTTCTCAGAGCTTCCGAATCAGGATCCCACATATAAAGAGCAAGTAAAATTTTGTTTTTAAAAAACTCAAATGTATTTAATATATATTTTCAGCATATGTGGTTTGCCTGAAGCAAAGGAGTATAATTGTGAAATTTTGGGCAAGGCTATTGACCATTTTGACAACATGCGTTCAGCTCTTTCTGCGACCAATTATAAATTGAAGATTTTGCCTCCAGATGACATTATTGTAGGAGAAAAGAGTTTTGCGAGCCGTTTTGTTTTGGAATCACTAGCAGAATTAAAGGCCGTAACTTATGAAATAGATAAAGAGATTGACGACTTAGTTAAGGTTTTGATGATCATTTATTTATCAGTTTTTGGAATAAACTTTTCGTTTACTTGTTAGCTTCAAATGGACAAAGATTCTAAGCAGTCGCCCGACACCAATATTAAAAAATATTCATATAGCTATTTTGGTATTTGGGCATTCATTTGTACGATGGCAGCAGCCGGAGCCTTGGCCTCATCTTACATTCCAAATATAATCAGAAAATAGACAGTCACAATCATTCACAATATGGAGTTTTTTCAATTGCTTTATATTTGTACTTTTACATCTCTTTATCCAAGATCAAATTAAATTTATGTTTTTGAATAAAAAAATTATTTTAGGTATCGAGTATGCCTAGTAAATCTTAAATTAATTAATGATTTTGAGAGAACATTCTTCCAACACACAATAAAAGTAAATAATACTTGAATACTAAATGTTTCAATTACCCTTATTTTCTTCTATCAAAAATGCAAACATTAAGTGTGTCCATTCATCAATGTATTGTGGATACTCCCAAGCAGAGGTACAGCGAATTAAATTTGATCTGTTCATACAGTGCGGCAATTCACCTTTGAAATTTAATAAGTAGAAATTATTTTATTTTGAAGTCGCACTATAATACATATACTTACGAGCAACGATTTGTTTTACTTTAACTTCTTGCATATAAGAAGAATATAACTGGTCTAGGAAGTTGATATATTGAGACAACGGCCATGATTGGTGAAAAACTGTATCTGTGCTGCCCACTAATTTACCTAATGCTTTCAGTTGTCGTAGGAATTCTCCTGCACTTTTCGATATATCTTCGAATATGGATACAATTACATTAAGCTTAACTAAAAGTGGTTTTAGATCTCTTGGATAAAGCGTTTCGTCATTTCCTTTAAATTGACTAGTAGATTCCTTAGATTCTAAGGTACAGGTCTTAATAGACTCAATCGAAGTACAAATCGCGAGACCTCTTTTCTGAGCCAATTGCCATGTGGAATAATTGTTTTTCAGTTGTGAAATTATAACATCTAAACGATCCTTGCAAGTGGCTATATTAGAATCTTGAACAGATGATTTTCCACGAGGGCTATCTAAAACTGTTTAACAACATATAAAGTAAATTTATTTATTGAAACATATGTATGTATACTCACATCTTACGGGTGTTAAGTTCTCAGTGATATTTACATTGTTTTCCTTTCCTGGTGTCAACGACATTATTTACTTTTAATTGTGGAAAGTCAGTAAGGAACGTCAGGAACATTTAATATTTCCTGAAGTCAGCACAACAAAATATGGCTCGAAGCGGAACATTCAATGTTATGTCAGCTGGTAAACAACAGAATTGAAGAGTCTAATATGGGTTGTACATTTGTTAACTTATAAAGTGTTCATATTTATTTTTTTACATGATTTTTTTACAACCATAATTAGTTTTCAAACCCCAACAAGAGTGAATCTTATTATTATTATTGATAAATAAGAATTTAATATAAAATTGGAAGACGCTTATCTACATTTTTTATTTAAATTTATTACATTTATAGTACAGTGTAGACATTCGATAATCCATATGTACAATTTTGAGAAAACTGCGAAACCGGCAGCTCTGCTTCTGGTTGACACAATCAAATGTTGACATTAAATTCGTGTCTCAATTTTGGAAACAATAGGTATCAAATATTTGAAATATTCATAATTTTTAAGGAATTATTAAAAAATATACTCGCAGTTTAAATAGTGAATATATAATTAATTAAAAACAAACTCATCGGTCCGTGTGTTTGTTTTGATTTGAAGTAGGAGTAATCGGAAGGCAAAGATGACTTCACTTGTTGTATGTACATAACAGTCGGAATCAGAAAGCAGTGCCATAAATTTTAAATGATTAAAGACAATTCGGACATTCGAAATTAAATCCTTTTAAAATTAAAATCTTATATCAGATATTTTTAAAATATATGTGCACATTTTACAGTGAAGAGCGGGTACCAATAGCAAGAATTGGCATCAAACAACGTGGTCGGGTTGTTTCAGTTTGTTATGTTAATAAAGTATAAAGCTTTTTATCAATATAAAATGAGAAAGTATATTTAAGAGATTTGTGATTTTTTTAGCCCTGTCTGTGTTAGTGCCCTCGAAAATAAATTTATACAAGTTTAACGAATATATACCACAATGTGTGGATCAGAGCCGTAGTAACAGTGAAACTGGTTTGGATAATAGTGCATATACATATACATATGTGATTATATGCTATTCTCAAGCCAAGTGATATATATTTACATATGTCATTAGGTGCATCATGGCAAAGATCCTTTTACCTTGTGCTTCGAATATCGTGTGAATTAATATGCATCATTAATACCATAAAATTCGCCAAATTGCGTGAATAGAATCCTTTTTGATTAATGAAATCGCAAATTTCTCAATTAAAAGAATTTTATGTTTATATTCTCCCAGTCAAGGTCAAATAACAATGTGTTATCCAAAATGTGCTTTTTTGATAAATAGGATTGCACTACATCAAAAGCGGTTTCACATTATGTCATTTGACTAAATTTAGCGATCTCTCGTTTGGCATACGTAATTTTGTGACGCTCTCTTTATTCTATTTCTTTCGAAATATATGAATACGTTTGTGTATATTCTCATTAACTTTAAACACAAAAATCAAATAAATTGCTTCGGAAAATAAGTGGTTTTCTTTTACAACGTTGAAGCTAAAACTGTCTATATGTGTATGTATGTATTTATGGATTTCCTCCAGCACGTAGATTATTAAATTGAATTATAATACTGTTTGATATGTCGTCTTTTAGTTGCAAAATGCGAGACTTGTTTTGTCACGGAAATATAGAAACATACATACTTAAGCAGTATATTTACATGTTCTCAATCCTCTAGTGTCGTTTGAAGTTATTCCTAAATTTTCGTACATTTGTACATCAATATAACTATAAATGATAAGATCAAATGTAAGTAAATGGTGGTTTGCATAGACAATGAATGTGTCCGAATAGATATCTGTGTTAACTTCCTCGTATTTAACAAACAACATATGTATATGTATGTATGTAAAATTTTCATATTAGTAAAATAATATATTATATATTTTTAAATACTCATTTTGGATAGATTTCTATGATTTAATACAAAACTTGCAAGATGCTACGTAATAATGTCTTAACTGGTATGCCCATATATAAATTAGTCCTTGGTTTTGGATTATGCTCTTTGGGTGGAGCTATGTTGTATACTTATTTCAAAAATCGTGATGAAGATAAGGATGTATCACAGCTAAAACCTGTGGTGAAACAAAAAAGGAAATCACAACAAGCAAAATTGAACGCTAAACGAATGGAGGAAGAAGTGCAAGTTAGCTTTGAAATATTGAATGAGCATATACCATTATGTGTTGGTCGTGGAGGATCCAATTTGAAATCCATTGAACAACAATCGAGCACAAAAATACATTTACGGTAAATATATATCCGCAAATGCAATTTATCTAAGTAATATACTTTATTTACATTATTAAATTATGTATGTGTAGAGATAAAAATGATAAGTGTAAGATCTGTGATATATATGGGACCGCAGATGGAGTAAAACAAGCGCGTGCATTGCTGTTAAAGGAAATAGAACGGGCGCCAATTGTCAAGGAAGAGATCTTTGTTCCGCAAAGTGTCTGCGGGAAAATTATGGGACGTTGCGGCGAGTCAATGCAGGAAATATGTCGCATCTCCTTGGCAAAAGTGACTGTAGATTCAGGTGGTGGTCGTAGCGGGGGCGCTATGGATAAACGACGCATCCTTTTAACTGGAAACCAGCAACAGGTGAAGCTATATAGATTTTTAAAATTAAAATATAAAATATTGTTCTTCGTATAGTACGCAAGAATAATATTAGGGGTACATATCTGTATATGTTTTGTAAATCAAATGTTTATGAGTTTAATTGTTTCTAAATAAACAGGTGAATATTGCGCGTAAATTGATTGAGGAAAAAATAGAAGAAGACGAAGAACTGCGGCGAGCCGTTGAAGAAGTCGAACATAGACGCGAACCTCGTCGTTCGCCTTCGAACAGCATCAATTCAAGCATGTATTCTTCTCAAACATCATTGAGTTCGCATTTGCCTCCACGTGAAAAACTACTCGCTTCTCGTAATGAGGATAAGCCAATGGAGGTTTACGTGTCTGCAATTGCATCACCTTCAAAATTTTGGGTACAAATTATTGGTCCACAATCAAAGAAACTAGATGATATGGTACAATCAATGACAGAATATTACAGTGAACCGGAGAATAAAGCTCGCCATCAAATCGGAGAGCCATATTTAGGCCAAATTGTAGCAGCTGTATTCAAATATGACGGAAAATGGTATCGGGCAGAAATTGTGGGTATTTTACCAAATCAATATAATCCTAATGAAGTCGTACTAGACCTTTATTTTGTTGATTACGGCGATAGTGAATATGTATCGCCCCATGAGGTATTTGAACTGCGTACAGATTTCTTGACTCTACGGTAAGCATTTCATATTTCAATGTTTGACAACTTTTCATTTCATAATAACTATTAGATTCCAAGCGGTGGAATGCTTCCTATCGGGTGTTAAGTCTACTATGTTGCATGATCCAGATACTTGGGACCCGCCAGCAATCCAAAAATTTGAGGAACTTACGCAAGGCAAGTTGTATTTATTTTATTTTTTATTCTATTTTAATAATATCTCTCTATATATATTATAATGTAACAGTTGCTAATTGGAAGAAACTCATTTCTCGTGCAACAACTTACAAAGAGCGACAAAAGGGTGCAGCTAGTGCTGCCCGTGAAAGTTCTCCAATACCAGGTGTTGAACTTTTCGATTTGACAGAAGGTTGGTAATTATTTATACTGTTCCAAACTTTTATATTAAGTTAACATGTTCATAATTCAGGGGTGGAAGTCAACATTGGCCATATCATGATTTCACATGGATTTGCCTTACCTGCCGATGACATACCACGACCACGTTCCCCTTACTACCTCGTTGCATCGGACACCTCTGCGTTCTCGTCAAATTTAAACCCAACTATGAACAGTAAGGAGAACTTATTAAATGGTAAGGGCAATACAAGCACTGAGGATGAGCCTTTTCTGATGGATCAGTTCGAGAACATACGAACAAATAACAATTTATATACACAAAACGCTGGCGGCACAATTAGTACATTAATAGACGACCAAGCAACAGATAATGCAACGAATTTGTCTGCTTCTGAAGTTTTAATAGACAAGAAATCGACAGAAGCGTTGGAAAATAGTAATTTGCATATTATAAATGGAAATTTAAATCGATAAAATCGAAATCAATGATGATACCTATTTAGTTAAGGCATTGATTACTTTCATGTTGCTACTTCCGTTACAATGTATCATTTAATTTTACATTTAGTGCTTAAGTGGGTGAAAATATGTATATACGTAAATGTTTGAATGTTACAAACATATACATCGACTGGACAATTTTTGCGACATATATAAATAGGTGTTATTGCTTCAATGTTGTTATTTAGTCCCCCTAAAAAAGCTTGCGGAAAACGCAATGATTTAAATTTTATGTATAAATACGTTTACATTTTTAGTATGTAGTCCAAATTGGAGAATATTTGTCTAATTTTATCAATTCCTATTTAAAATCTTTATGTGTTGACAAGATCTATTTATTTTATCGAGTACACGAAATTGTTGGAAACAAAAATATGGTACAAATTAAATGCTTGTATTCCTTTGCTAACACACGTTTGCTTTCAGCAAGTTGAAAATATATTTTTTTCTAAAAGCCATATATGAATTCACACTTTTTCTTTTTATACAAGCAAATACAAATTGAAGTGGTGATGCGTAGGTAAATTGAAATCGATTTATTTCATCGTAAAAAAATTGGTTAAAATATCAGGATTTCGTATTCAAGAGAAATTAATTTAATACTGATGTTAATCTATGATAGAAAGTATATATTCACAAGTTTGGTTTTTCAATGTCGTATAATTTAAGAAGATTAAGGGGATTATTACCCGAATTAAAATATTTTAATTTTCTGGGTACACGAGTACTTCTTACTTAGCAATATTTGCAAGTTGTGACACATACGGCAATGAGTGGCTCACTTGGTGGTTTTGCGTTGAAATAAAATCTCTACCGTTCATATACATAGCATAAAACATTTCTATTTTTATAATACATTTTTATTTTTATTTTTCTGTTTAGCAATAAAATAATTATAATAAATTGTTTCTTTTTTTCACAATTTAGCAACTTAAATATTATTTTTATAGTTGTGTTTTGTTTAATTTTGTGTTTCATCGTTTTTTTTTTTTGTATATCATTTATTCTCTATTATTTAATTTTTATATTTTGTTTTGTGTAAAGCCCTACACTACAAACTCTTCATTTATCTTGCGTTCGCTAATCAGTTCAGTTCCTGATCCAATTGTATAGGCTGTACTACTGTCACGTTTCACTCCCAGTTACCGACTGTGCATGTTATGGTTATGTCATTTAGCATCCAATGTTTCTGCTTTATACTTGATAATATGTTAAATGTTTGACAAGGCTATATCTATACGCGAATTCTAAAAGTTACATCTTTATTACAAATCTCAATTTTCATTTACTGTGATAAATTATTCATTTCAGTTAGTTGTTGTTGAGTTTTAGACCGGCCGTAGTATATTATTTAATTATATCCTTGGATATTGAAATAATGAATTTACAGTTTATATTATTTAGCGTGGATCACATCACGTTAACCGTTAAATTAAATGTAAATCAGTTGTAATTCTGTCCCAAAGTTCATTTCATTTTATTCAACTAATGTGTGGAAATCGTGTGTTTCAGATTTGCATATACTAAAATTTTCGCATTTGGCTGCATTTTTTTTTTAAGCCTTAAACTATTGCCTACGGTTTAAACATATACTTGTATGGGTTTTGTGTCGGCTGTTTCTTACACAATAACTTATTAGTACTCCTACTAAGTTGCCAATCGCAGCCGTCCCTCGTCGATAATTATTGCTGCTATGATCTGGTGTTACCTTCATTTATATACTTTTACATTCACTTCAACTATATTGACTTTACTTATTTATTGTATCATCTTTCCATGCGATTGGAATTGGATCGTTATAAATAATTTAATATTCTTTGTGTTTTCTGCTGTTCTTTTTGCATTTATATAAATGTATGTATAATATATGTAAATGGATGAAGAATTCTCTTATAGGAAATAATCCGGTGTTCTTCGTGTAACGTGAGGTTCACCACGACGAGGTGCTGGGTCAAATTGTAGGCTGTAATAGATGAAGAAGAACAAATTAAACATATATAAACAGATTTTCAACATTTTTACTGAAAAGTTGCTAACAGAATATTGACCAAGCAAAATGGCCATTGAAAAATTAAATAAGAGAACAGAGGAGAGATCGTCCTACGAAACACCTCTTTAGATGTCACACACATCGAAATTCTACAATTGTCCATCAAATATTTCAAAGTCCGTATTTTAAACTGGGACTTGTCAAATTCTAATATGATTGATTTCCTATAGACTGGACATTTTGGTTGCATCATGAACTACCTAAATGTTTATGGTGTTAAATGTGAGGTCGTATTTCTTGTGGAAGCCATGTTGATTGTTAGCAAACACAAGATCGCGTGTGAACGTTTTGAGTAGGAAATTATAGTATAAGTTTTATAGATACTTACAATGAAAACTTTAGTGAATCATCTAATTCCATTAGGGCAGCTTGATTGCCACAACGATAACAATAATTAGGCGCTGAGAATATTGTAACAACATTGCGATCATGGCACCAATTATATCCTTCCATGACTAACTGATGAGCACGCGATACAAGTGTCAGTCCGTTTGTGTTATTAAAGGTTTCCGAAATATCCTGTTAATTTTAAGTGAGTACAATATTAAATATGTTCGTACAAATAATGTGTATAAGAGAAGAAAAGAATATTCACATACCTGACCAAATGTGTAACCGGCGCCGCGGGGTGAAATGCCCCAACCGCCTCTATCATCGGGGTCGGACCACAGTAAATCGCACATGGGACCCTCATGTGGCACTTCTTGAAGTCGATCCAAAGCGCGAATATGGTCCAAACTATCGATAGATGGACTAAGACCGCCATGCAAACAAAATATTTGACCATCGACCAATGCCGTTAGTGGTAAATAATCAAATAAATCAGTAAAATATTTCCAAACGTTTGCATTGCCATACTTTCGCAGACATTCATCATAGAATCCGTAAACTTGAGTAATTTGTCGCGATTCATGATTACCACGTAGAATCGTTATTCTCTCGCGATAACGTACCTTCAATGCCACCAACAAAGTGACCGTTTCTACCGAATAGTAACCACGATCAACATAATCACCCATAAACAAGTAATTAGTGTCGGGAGATTTGCCACCTATCCGGAACAATTCCATCAAGTCATGAAACTGTCCATGTACATCACCACACACTGTGACCGGACATTTCACCTCCTGGACATTCGATTCCTTTGAGAGGATCTCCTTCGCCTTTAAATGAAATTAAAACAAACTTGGATCAATGATTCGTTATAATTAACAGTTCCAACATATGTAAATTTGTTTATTTATATTTAATTATTTATAATGATTTTTTTTCCATTACCGGCAATAAATATCAAAATAAATGTAAATGTAATGTCTTTTATATTACGGCTGAAACTATTTCATGATGCAAGTGCATTCCGAGTTTTGAACTGCATTCCGAAGGAAGGTTACGATTTGCAAGGTTATGTTTTCTTGAACACATTTCAGTTTCATTAATTATAACTACTTTTATGCTAAACTTTATAACATGCAAGTAGCAATAGATGTACTTAATAACTTTTTTAATATGACAAACATTCGAAAGTATTTCTGGCATAAAAAACTGAAGATTCTACACTTTAAAGCATAATATCAAATCGTACCAACTAATCGGATTAATTTGTACAAAATTTGGCGAAAGTTTAATGGAGAGTTAAGTATAAAACTTTTCGTCATATATATAAGTAATATATGCTCAAAAAAAGAAATATACCTAGAAGAGTGCATATACCTATATTTAAAAAATACATACAAGTTTTATAAAGAACACAATTTGTATATGCACAATACTTAATATTTTTAGAGGAAATGCATATTTCAATGTCAAAAACCAAAGTTTTCGTTGAACCTAAACAAAGAATGTAATGATTTGCGAGAAAAATGCATAATTTCACATTACATACTGCAAATTTGTAAGACTGTTTTAGTTAATATATAACAACTAAAAACATAGCAGCGTATTGATTCTGTATGGTGCATAGCTATACATAATTAATGCGATGTAGAAGGATTAATGAACGAAAGGGCAGTTTTTTTATACTTGTTCCCCATATACTCATAATAAAGGTGTTTTTTTTTATTATTGTTTATATTTTACATAGAACTGTTTAATTTTTTAATTATTTGTACTATTTTAATAAGATTTGACACATTTATATTTTACGAAATTGAGCCTTGCATGCAGTCCACATAACCTCAAACATGTTCCACAACTATTATATTATCCCTTAACATATTCAAGCAATTAACTAAGTGCCCATGTATAAACAGCATATGGCAAAATTTTCTATTTTTAAATTTGCGAGGTGGTTTCATTAGAAACACGGTTAGGGCATTTAGGCTATATTACATCGCATTACTTCACTCTAATTGCGAAAACATTTTGAGAATTTTCGTATAGCAAAAGTATAATTTATGTGAACGTCATATCTTAAATAATAATTGGGGTATATTTATTTTAAAGATTTGTTTTTATCACAACTTTTAAAAAACATTGTATTTATCTTGGTATAAATAAATTAAGCACTAGCATTATTTTAATTATTAAATTCGTTTGATTCTATTCCTCATCATCGTATATCTTAACTTTTCGGTTTACAACATTCCGCTATCTCTTGTTATCCCTTTCACACCAATGCTGCATGCCACATTCTCTTCATACCAATTTATTTTCAAGATGGCTGACGCATTAACGAAACAGATTGCGTGAAAGAGTAAGCAATAATCCAACATACATAACTATACAGAAGTAAATACGACAGACAAGTACAGGTAGCATGCAAGTTTTGTAGAAATTGATTTAAATGTTTTGTATGTTAACCTGATCGGAAAAGGTAACGGCGGCATACGAATTTTAATTTTTACAATTTCCGAAGAAATTTATTTCAAAGGATCCGTTTCATCCAAACATACCTTATCACACAAGGTTCGCACTTGCGTTTCCGTCAATTGATTGCATTCGTTCAACTGCTCAATCCATTGATCCAGATCTTTTGTTGTTGCTTTATCCTCCATCGCAGTCGAAGAGGAGGAAAAAGTCTCGTCAATCTTCGTGGATTCAATTTTGACGGCTTTTGATTTACACGAACCAAACAAAAAATCAGGAAGAGTTTACAAAATAATTGTGGCGTGGTGTGGCGAAGCTATTTAAATAAAATCAAATGTAAGCCGTTTGTTTTTCACTTTTAAAATGCAATTTTAACAATATATTAGACACTAACTTCCCACTTGGACAAACTCGACTCGACTCTTAAGTCAACCGCACGAATGAAAAATAACCGATGACTGAATGTCTAAACGAAATAAATGCACGACCGACACGCACTATCCAATATACCAGCACAATTCGAAAAGGCCGAGCTGCTTCTCGCTCCCTCTTTTCACTCTTTCTTTCACGCTTGCTGTCCACAAACTTGCAAATATGTGGAATCGTTTTCCAACTCTACAACGAATCGACTCGTATTTACGACAAATTATGTGATGATTCAATTAGCTACTTGAGACCACAACTTCAAATGCATTTAACATATCCTACTTTAAACAATCGAAATAATTAAATTCTATTTGTGTTTTTCTTTAATATCACATCAACAACACTCTTATGATCTGAATTCAATTTTTCTTATTTTCACCTTCTTTTAGAAACACTGTATAGAAACGAGCTTTTTTCTCTTCAAAGATCTTAATTTGCCATAAATAATTTTTGATACTTGCTTATGTTCGTAATGAATTTTCACAATTGCACACTTTAGTTTGTAAAATGTGAATTGTTAATTTTGAACTTCAAAATTTTATTTCGATTGCAGTAAAATTTTTTCGGACGAGTGAAGTGCGTTTAAGTAGTGAATTGGTAAACTTTTCGTTGAAATGATTCTATCAAAGCGAATTCATGAGTTAGAAGCATTGCCAGCTTGAAAAATTTTATTGCGAAAACATTAAGAATGTATGTATGTTACCATATTTAACATTGAGATTTATTTGCATCAGTTAATATCCATAGAGTACATTTGTTAACCTTATTTAATTTTTAGCAAAATCTTAATTTTTTTATATTGTTAATGTAATATTTATTATTTAAAAGTAGTGGCAATAATGTATATATTTTTTGTCCCAAAATTCTTGGTGAGGTACATTCAGTGGATTCACAGGTGACGTGGGGATGATTAGAAGAAGCAAAAAAGAGAAACTTACGAACAGGTGAAATATGTAAGAATCGTGAAAGATTAACTAATAAATTTCTTGTTTAAAATTTATGAAGAAAACGAATAGTGTTATAATATAATAAGATAAATCAAATAAAAATAATACATTCTAATAATAGCGTGGCTTGTAACGTGCAAACTCATATGCATCGAGGAGTGTTATTATAATTGATTTGTGGAGACAATTCACACCTGGAAACGAAATATATTCAGAAGGCTCTGCTGGTCTGCTTTATACTCACTTAAAAAACGGAAATAGTCTGTATAACAATGCCAGCGAATTTGCATGAGAACAGCATATTTTCACTGATTTTCAAAAAATATCATTTGTTCTAAAGGCCAAAAGCTCACATTAGCAGCTATATATATATACATATACAACAGTCTGGCAGCTGTGAAGATTTCTGCTTCGAATGGAAAGGTACATAAGCAACGCAACAGGCATCTGAAAAATGCAATAAATTTTAATGAATAAACAATCGTCCAAAATATATTAACAAATTGTAATTTTCTCTGCCGTAGCTAAGACTCATAAACTGGAAATTTAGTTTAACAAAATCTATCAACAGAGGACGAGCAACAGTAAGTACTTACAGAATATTTCAATTATCATTTAATCAATCATGAATTTTCATTTCAGAAAGAATGGCGACTGCCACTGATCTTAAGGAAAAAGTCATTGGCTGTGAAAATAAATATCATGTGAATGATAAATCTGATGAAAAGGATTTTGATAATAGATTAATCAACGACACTTCTAATGTAACCATTCAACATTTAGGAAACGGATTTTCTTTAACAGAAAAAAAATGCAAGACAAAAACTCCTCTGCTTAACGGAACAACCTCATTTACACATGCCACTTCAAGTAAAGGCAATTCCACTGGTACATTCATGAAATTGAAAACATATTTGCATGCATTGCGTCCGTGGTCACTATCTGGCAGTTTGGTGCCAACATTGATGGGCTCTGCTCTGGCATACCGTTCTCAATGGGCTGCTGATTTTAGCCTGATCACATTTTTCTTAACTGCCTTCACAGTAGTTACAGTGCATTGTGCTGGCAATGTGGTAAATACTTACTTCGACTTCATCAAAGGGATTGACAAGCAAAAAGCCGACGATCGAACTCTCGTTGACCACATTCTCACCAAGGATGAGGTAAGTGAAAGTTTTGCAATTTCCTTGCTGTGCTAAAATTTTCAAATCAAATCACATAATTATTACAAACACATTTAAAATTTGAAAAAGCTATATGTATATATTAACACATATAGTATGTATGTATAAGCCCATTTGTTGCTCATCCGCAAAGCAAATTTGTATACTCAAAGCAAATGATGTTTTTAATATACCAAACAAATCGGTCTCGTTTTTCGCTCAACTACACACATTTGCGCACATAACACTCGTATATAATTATTCCCGGTCAATCAGATGGATCTGCTATGAGATTTTTTCACTGCGTTCACCATACTAAATATGCGTCGAATTATAGGTGCACCTATATTATTTTGGTCGTCATTGAAAGTTTATTCAAATGATACGAAATGACTCTTGCGGAAACCCCTATACATCCATGATTCTTTTAAATGGGACTATATTATACCCAAAAATAAACTTGGTGGAGTGCTTTAATCCTTTTTATTTACAAATCGCTAATTGATAAATCTGTAGTCCGTTACGTATACTCGACTGTCACGACATCTAATTTAAATATCTATCTATATTTAAATAAGAAGAATACATAAATAACTTTTTAACATATCTTATTTTTTAGGTAGTTTCATTGGGAGCAATTTTATACATGGCTGGTTGTGGAGGATTCATTTGTTTAGCTTTCCTTAGTCCAGCCAAAATGGAGCATCTGGCGTTAATTTATTTTGGCGGCTTATCGTCTAGCTTTCTTTACACTGGCGGAATCGGCTTCAAGTACATCGCTCTTGGAGATGTTGTTATATTGATACTTTTCGGGCCACTTTCAGTATTGTTCGCATATATGTCACAAACTGGTCATGTTGATTGGACCGCGATTTATTACGCTCTACCCTTGGCACTCAATGCGGAGGCCATATTGCACAGTAATAACACGCGTGATGCTGAAAACGATCGCAAAGCTGGGATAGTAACGTTAGCAATACTTATTGGACGTACAGCATCGCACGTCTTATACGCCTTGCTTCTCTTCACACCCTACAGTGTGTTTGTTGTGTATGGCTTGAAATACTCGCTTTGGTTTCTATTGCCGCTCGTGACAGTACCACAGGCATTTCAGATCGAGAAACGTTTTCGTAACGAACACACCATGAGTGCTGTTCCGCGGCAAACAGCGAAATTGAATTTCTTTTTCGGTATACTCTATGTGGTGGCTATATGCTGTGCCAGACAACTACCCGACTTCAGCTATCGCAAACATTAATGTGTTCAAATGTTTATAATAGTAGCGTAAAATGATATTCATTTACAAGTCAAATTGAATTTTATTAAAGAACAATAAATCGAATGGCCACATTCAGATGTAGAAGGTGCAAAGCTTCCACAAAATAATTTAAATGAATCATAAAGGAGCTGAAATAAATACTCCATTGAAAACTGTACAATACATTTTTGTAATAATTAGATGCAAATATCATGAACTTTCTATAAAATTGGACCCTTCACAAATAGAATCCGAAGTTTTATTTATTATAATAAGCCGAACGAAGTTTTATAAAACGATTAAATTATTAAGGTAGATTAGCATGGAAATAGGGAATTTTTTGTAAGTGTTATAAACAAATATAATACATACATATGAATATATAATATGTGCACGAAACAGAGTTAGATGAAAATGCATTTCTAAATTTTGATATCGAGATTTTGTTCAGTTCTGTTTTTCTAACTATTTAATTAATTTCTAACTGTATTTAATAATGTTCCAATATGTTATTCTGAAACACCCCATAACTTGAGTATTCGGAGATTATGCCTGTTCCCATGTGAACGCGTTTTCCCTAAATCACTTATAAAGTGTAAAACGTTTTCTGTCAAAACAGATGCTAGTTATTAAAGCCGATTATAGCGGTTGTTTTTATTTATTATGACCAATCAAATGTATCATCCATCCATCAGTTCATTTTAGCTAATTAATGAATATACTCATACGACTTACATACTCTCTCATAAAAACTTACTTTCTCTAATGACTTGGTAATCTCATCATTTTACATGTAATATATTAAATAAATAAAAGTGCTTTAAAGAGGAGGACAAATGAAAGTTGTTGTTTTATTTAATATGTATACTTAAATATGATTAGGAGAAATAAAAAGATCTATGATCCAATTCAATACAGATACTTATTAAAGCAACGGTTATTTAATGGTGTGAATTTGAAATTCAACTAACTTTTTTAAGAATACCTTTTAACTGAATACCTTGAAGTTGTGAATGCCATTCCGTTAATAATAAATAGACCCCGAATATTGCGAATTTTAAAAGAACCACACACCACTTTTCAAAGAGAAAAATTTTAGAATTAGACGAGAAATTCCTCTGAAATGATAATGTCTAAAATTAGGTTTTCTTTATTTACATTGCAAATGTTCATTATTCGAAAAATGTGTATAAATGTATCTAATGTATAAAACCAATTTTTACAAAGTTTTAGTAATGGTGTTTCTGGGAACAACATAAGCGCTGAAAGGTTTCACTGCAGCTGTTGCACCATCTAAGGGCTCTTCGTCAGGCATTTCTCCGGGTAGTGGCATAAAGCGGAAGTGTTGCAGCACTGTCGTTATGAATACAAACAGATTTTGCTTACCCAGTATGTCACCCATGCAACGATGCCGCCCGAACCCAAAAGGATTGTAGGCCTCCGGGATTTTCAATTTACCATCCATTAAATAACGTTCCGGTTCAAATTTACTTGGGTTCGGGAAATCATGCGAATTCATGAGCATGCCACGAAAACAAGCGATTACCATTGTGTCCTTCGGTATAGTAAACCCGCTGAGTCGTGTGTCACGCAAAGCCCGATGAGGGATACCAAAGGTGTTGCCCATGAACATTCGTACGGCCTCCAAAACGATCGCTTCACAGTATGGCAATTTCGCTCGATCGCTCCATTCCGGCAGCCGATCAACGCCGATGACTTCCTTTATCTCGGCAAAAGCCTTCTCCTGTATTTCTGGATTACGGACCATATGTAAAAAGGCGAAACCCAAACTTTTATTGGTGGTTTCGGAGCCGGCTAAGAACATATCTAGGCACACAGCTAGTAGTTGCTCTTCACTGACAAATTCACCACGTTTGGGATTGTCCAATTCCCTCAAATAACTATCCATCAAATCGCGGGGCATGTCATAGTTTCCGTACGTTTTGCGGTGATTTTCAACTTCTTTGCGTAAAAATGCATAAATGCGTTGATGACTTTCTACGAATGCGTTATATCCCGAATAGTTTGGTGCGATAAACCTGATAAAGGGGAAATGACTGAAAAGTGCCCCTACCATGTCCACGTTTTGGAACAATTCAAAAAACATGGTTAGTAGATTGGTTATTTCTTCACTTTTGCGGTCGTACCGTTTACTAGCCATCATGGACCATAGCGTATTTAATACATTCACTTTGAAAAAATCATGCATGGAGACTTCGGCCTGTTTACCACCCTGTTCGGCAACGATTTCCCTCAATTCTTCCAGCAAAAACGAGGCTTCATGTTGTATAATATTCACCATTCCAGCCCGTGAAAAGCCGAAATCCTTAAGATGTCGCAATATGAAACGACGTTGATCCACCCACAAGTCCTCGTCCGTCACCAAAATGCCTTTCTTCGAATTAAATGTTCTCATTCTATAGAATATACCATCTGGTTTGCCATCTAGATCCTCGTTAGTCATCATCTCATTTATGGTGTCGCTGTAATACGCGATCACAACTTTGTCTCTGCCGATCTTTAGACCGTATAGTCCATACGGATTTATGTAGAACTTGGCTAATTCGTCAACAACTTTGCAGAACATGCCACATTTTAATCTCAATTCGGAGATCTGCAGAGCGCAACCGACAATTGGATACCATTTTGGTCCAGGTGGGAACTTCGGTGGTTTTTTAACATCCCACAGAAGAAAGAGTAACACTAGTGTGCTAAAAAATATAACTGTATAAAACATTAAACGTTTTCAAGAGCGCGTAAACACCGTTTTTTGTTGTTTTTTCTTCTTTTTTTTTTCTTTTCTGCAACAACACTTCCGGGCAAGGAAAACGCAAACAGCTTTCACTTTTTTTCAATAGTTCGTTAGATAATTTCACTTCGCGTCGTCGCCACAAACTCACACTCTCACAAAACTGGCGCAATGACTTTATGCTGCAGTTGGAGTTCGCTTCATTCCGTATGGCTGGCGGTATGTTTTCCACATCTAACCTATTCTGTGAGTTTTAAATAACTGAAGTTTTTCCGACTGTTGCGTCATAATTTATAGTGGGTCAAGCGAACAAAATCTACATGATGCGAGTGCATATATAGTATGTGTATAAATTGAAATTTAAGAGTTTGTTTATACTCTCGAAACCTGTTGCGCACGAGTATAATAATTTTGTTCACTTAACGGTTGTTTGTAACGTCTTATTTTGAACAACATACATACATATATAAATACTACATATCGCATCTGACTGTGAAATGTTTGGATACAACTTGGTATACTGACCATATCTTACAATTTCCGTTTTTTTAGTTTAGTTTTTAGTTTTAATATTTCATGTTGAATATTATTTCCGAAATCGACATGTGATTAACTTAATGTCCCTTTCTTTATCTTGACAAACTTTTATGAACAGTATCTAAGTAGTAGAAGTACTAACTAGTAACACCTAGGTTTAAACAACAAATGTGTTAAAGCTGAACCTGAACCACTCTCTGAAGATATCGTTTCACCTTCTCGATATATATATAAAGAGAATTACATATTTCCAAATGGGTCGATCTAAGCCAATCCCGAAGCTCTACTTTCTTGAACTTAATTGTGAGTGTTTGAATACTTATAGTCGATTTCTAAATCGAAAGAACGAAAATTGATAATTTCGACTTAAAAAAAAAGCTGAGCGTGATAGACTGAGGGCCAACTATTATGCCGAGGTGAGAAATCACTGTAATAAGGTTGGAATATAATGAGTTGAAACCATATCAGTTTAAAAGGTTAGGTGTGTTTCAGAGTCCTAAATAAAATATACTTTTTTTAGATTATTCAATCATTACATTTGCGGCTACCATGCCACAACCTCAATTACTCACATACGATACATGATTTGTGAAAACTCCGAAGTTTTAAGGCATGTAGCTTATATTCAAGAGCGTCTCTAAATATAGCATTTTCAACCACCTGTGACAGCTTTTCCACATTAAAGACTCACAAATTCACACAAATGTATCAGGAAAATATGTACATACATATGTATGTATGTATATTTGTATTTGAAGGAGCACTTCAAAGTTTAAGTGCAAATGAAGTTTGCATAATCCCTACAACATATCGCACAAGCAATGCGAATATTCGAAGATGTTTCCAATATCACTCCTTGCTTATATGGATGCATTCAAACGGATAGTCCACATGTATTCATGCTTATGCATATCCGTGAATACGTAACCAGGTAATCGTTTTGTTTGTGTTTTTTAATTTTTTGTATGAAAGCAGTTCGGGTCTTTCAGGACCAGTATAACTTTGACTAAAACAGGAGAGTTGACTAAATACATGTTCCGTTATGCTCCTCGCCTGCATATTTATGCCAATCTTGTTTGCATGGACAACTGGTATTAATGGAAAACAGAGCGTACACTAACGATTTCGAACGAATTTTCACCAAATTAATTTTTTTCTTTTAGTTTGAAATATTCCAAGACGCAGGAGAGGATTCAATGTGAAAAACCGTGTTTTCATTTTCAAATCGCACGCTTTTAAAGCAGGTGGTGCAATATTTTTTAGCTTTGAACAAGATAAATATCTCATTGTGGTGTGCCTAGTCCTATAAATATTTAAAAAAATGTTAAAGTAAGTGGCTTTTGTGCTTAAACAGTAATGCGTGGCAGAGAAAACGTGCCCTTAGGGTGGTGATACTATTCAATATATTAATAAAGTGTTGTTGTTTATGTTTGTTTATTTATGTATGTATGTAGTCGCCTGTATACCGTTCGAGGCAAAAGTGTGAAAAATAAAAATATCATGCAAAACACAATTCTGTATTTAAATAATTCAAAAATTTCTACAATACAACGCAAAGTCGTTTAATTAATTTAAAAATATGTTATTTTTGGTATACTAGTTACATATTAAAAAAATTAAAAAACATACATATATTTTTTTAAACGGTAGTTAAAGAATGTACATATGTCAAATATGAAATTGTACGTTATTTATGTATAATATTTTGCAATTTTTGTAGGCTTATTTTACTTATGGCCATGGGCTTAGGCGCTATCTATATGGTTCACTTGCTTGCGCAGGACTATAACAGAATTCGGCAACCGGTCGCTGCAGCCGCCCGAGCAATTGTAAGTGCTAGTAATCCGATAACTCGTGCGAAGCGAGATAGCTATGCAGAAGATGCCAAAGTTCATAATTGGTTACATCCAACTATAAAAAACATGACAAACACAACCACCCTCAATATTGACTGGAAAATCATTCTGTCACGCGACCCATTCGAATGTCTGCAATCGCTGATATGCCAACTGATGGCAGGCGCAGAAAATCGTTCATATGAGGCCAAGTTGCTAATGGAATTTCTCGAAAAAACGGTAGTCTCTGCTCCAGTGGAAATTCGATTAGCCTTTAGTAGAGGATTAGCCCTGCGGAAATCTACAGAGAGCTGCTACAATGTATATCCTTTTTGCGTATACTCTGCGAAAACCATGTTAAGAGTTTTGAGATGGTTTGCGGATTCGCCAATAGAAGAAACCCCTTAACTTGATACACAAAGAAAGAACATTTTACAATTCTCAGAATAATATTTTTAACGATTTCATCATTACTTTTTCTTACAAAAATACACATTAATTATGAAATTTGAAAAAATATAAATATATTGCGTTTTACTTCTTCAATTGTAAATATTTTTGTATATTAGTTATTGATTATATTTTATTTTATTTGTTCATTTTATTATATTTTATTTGTGCTCAAAGTGAAAATAGTTTACGTCCTATATCCTGTAGATTACTGTCATATACTCATATTTTCAGCTCATGACTACAACAAATGCTTTGCTTTCCCGCATTTTATTGTTTCTCTACTAGTCCTAAATAACCTCACCCGTATTTCAATTAAACAAGATATAAATAACAACTATTGAAGAATCTAGAGGTAGCAAATTCAATTATCGGATTTTTATTCACATTTTCGAGTATATTTTATAAGAAAATAGTATACTACAGTTAATTAATAATATTTTAATAACCAACTGTTGATTAATAATTCAATTTAAACTGACCAATTAAAAGATATAGGAAACCGGATATGTCTGATTTTATATCCGGTTAACGACTGTTTTGTGCGGTCGCAACAAGAATCACAATAACTGTATCTAAAATATGGGGGAAAATACATGAATAATGTATATTCTTTTTATGGCTACTTGATTTACTAATTATGCACTTTGCAGTACAGAACTATACACCGATTTAAATAAAAAATTAATACAATAAAAACATGAGTATACTTTTGGTTAAGAATAGATATAAAAAACAGCATAATATATAATTTTAAATTATATAAACTACAATAAAATGTCATTTCAGCTCTTTGCATTCCATAAATGTTCTGAAATTAACTTAACTTGATTACATCTTATATGTATATTCGACATTCGCTTTTTACTGATCTTCTGAATATTGAGACAAAAGCACATGTGTGTGGACACAGATGTGCAAATTAACAGTCTATACAAATTTTTTTTGACTGGTAACATACCTTTTGGGGCATTCTTTTTAAAAAATTTTGACTAGCGAATGTAAATCGAGATTCAATAAACCAAACATATCTGTCTGAATCAATTTAAAGTGCGATAGTAAATAAAATGTTCTAATATTTTCCTGCGTTCTTGTTGTTAATAGCTGTAGTGGTATTTATTTGATCTTGTCCTAGAGTTACACTTGTCACATCCTTAATTATCATTTCTGCAACTTGCCATGCAATTTCTTCTTGAGCCCTTTCTTCAGGAAGATGTACCAATTTTCTCATTGCATTCTTAATCTTGTTGCCACTTAGTCTTAGCGGCCAATTGTGTTTACCACCACTAGCCGCCTCAGCCCCTACAGCATCAACTGCTTCGAAATCGCGTTCGTAGCGCCCTAATTCGTTAATGTGACCAAATTTAAGAGATACCCCATCTATTGATTGAGATCGACGCCATAATAAATTTGGATTTATTAAATGACGAGCGTCAATGTGCAAATCGGTACCTGTCGCTTGTGGAATGCTTTTTATTCTTGTTTGTGGTAACTTATTACCGTCCATTGCCAACAACGTGTTGTGTCTGAAGACTTCACGCTTGCTTTCATCACTACAATCTGAAAGTGTTTTTCGATGGAGTGTTTTGCCAAAAACCCCTCCAGCTGGAACAGAAGACGTAACTTTGTCGTCATCCGTTGAGGTTGCCGAAACATCCACTTCTCGTATTTTGAACTTAAGCTCTTTTACGTAGTTCTGAAAGAGTTGCGATTTCAGAAAGTCTAGGAAATATTTGCGTTCTAAATATTTCGCTACCAACTGTAAAGGTAAATCAAAACAGTATGCCACTCGATCATCAGCGCAAATATGCTCTTCAACTTGACTTCGGAGCCGATCTGATAGCCAAAAACGATTTTCAGACTGGAGTGAGAAAAATTTTTCGTAGATTATCATTGCATCGCTCTGAGCTTCCAATTGAGCAGTGTTTTTAAAGTTAGATTTATCTTTTTCCTGAGCAAAGACGTTTTGTCTATCTGAAACGGCAGGTATGTAACTCTTACGATAGTTTATGGCTGATGTCCAGAAATCAAGGCATTCACGTTCATTATGTTGTTCAAGAAATTCCATGAAGAAGAATAATGTGGCTTCACTATAAAGAATATCATATATTGACAATTGTGGGTTACAATTTTCTATCAATTCAACACTGTATTTGCCGTAAAAAGAGCTTTGCAAAAATTCATTTAGGTACACTCTTTCTAAATGATCCAAAACGTAACGCTGTGCTTCAACAAAGCATGTTGCCGGAATCGTAGGCATGGATTCCACTTCAGGTTGATTTGGTGTAGACATTTCTTTTACGATTTCAGTTCGTTGACATAACACTAATGATATGTCCGACAAAATATCGACAGGTAATGATATAAACTGCTTCGCATCCGCAATTAAATATTTTTGGTATATTGCAATTGCATCCTTGACGCTAGCGGGACCTATGCTTGTTTTAGTACCATTTCGAACACTGTCTGAATCGGAGCATGGCTTATTTTCACTATTTAAATTAATCGCACGCGTGTGTTCAGCACATTGGTGAATTTGCTTATTAGTTTCGGCATAAATTTTACTCTTTTCGTCATCTGTGAGCGGCTGACGCATGGATAAATCGTAAAAGCTTTTCAATTCAGGTACTTTATCATCATCTTGAGTACATGTAGCGTTGATTTCATCTTCATTTCCCAAATCTATTCGAGTAGTGTCCACTGTTTTAAATACCTTACAATTCTGTAACTCTTTCTTATATTCTAATGTTCCTTGTACACCACTTAGTTGTTCTCCCTCAGAGTAACCAAGTGCAGCAGTTTTAAAATTTTCAGTATCAAGGTAAAATTTGAGTAAAGGGAGTGCATTCATAGTGTCCAAAAATTGCACGAAGTAGGTGAGACAATTTGGATCACTTACTATTGACGAAATAGACATTGCCAGACGAGATTTATAGTGAAAAATATCTGCGAGGGTAAGTACACATACAGAATATATTATATATGGTCGTAATAATTTAAATATATATATTTACCATCATTTGATAATATGCTTCTACCACAAGAACTTTCATCTCCATCAATTGTGTCAACGTCTGCACTTATTTGCGATAGTACATCATCGCAAAAGCTAGAAGATGAATGTAAGGAGTGACGTTTATTGTCCGATTCCCTGTAACCCAATCCTAATTCTGCCAGATCGCCACATGACTTTCCAAAAGGATCGTCTGTCCCAGCTGCTCGGCAACGTAACCCTACAAAATAATACGGTACTTAAAGTTAAACTCTTGTTGTGTTTGCATTTTAATGTTACCTTTTCGCTTCTTAAAATATTTCAGCATCTTGAAATGCTCTATCGGTATCCATACATCATCCAATTAAACAAATTGCTAAATTACGTTTTTCGCCTGCGATGCTTGTAATCACTTGTAATTTTCACTGTGTTTTCTTTTTGAATAAATTTCTCCAATTTTGTTTTCATCACCTCAAACGTCAACCAAAACCAGAGTATTCAACAAAATTTGTGAGAAAGAGCTTTACACAGAGAGAATCCGGTATAACAAGAGGTCTGGATAGTGCAACTTATTTATTCAAAAACTCTACAAAGTACGAATGGGCGTACAAAAAAGTGTTTAGTGGAGACTATCGTAATCTCTCAATTAGCGTTTACGTAATTGAAACATTTTCAGATCTTAAATGTTTTTAAACAACTCAATCTCCGTGCGAAATTAAATAAATTAGGGTAGATGCTAACAAAGTGAATAAACTCATTCTATAAATAAAATGAAACGAGAAAATATAGGCGAAATCAAAACAAAAGATAACTGGGTATATTTCTTCTATTGTTACAACCCAAACGTCCATTATTCTTCGTTACAACCCTATACCATTGAATTATGTACTTATCCAACTTACCAATTTTCCTAATAATTCTCCACTCTCTCCACTTTGATGGATATTTGAGGATGCGAACAACGAAATCGGTTAATTTGTTATAATTATTAAAAGAGTGAATACAACTTTAGTTCTAATTCGTAAATGTTGAGAATGGTCGCTTGTAGCCTGGAAAATGAGAAAATTACCCAAAGAATCCTTAACTTCTCATATAAAACCAATTACTCTAGTGTAAATTTGTCTATAATAAAGTAATGAAGTTTTATTTAGTTCATTTATTATGTATGTATATATATTTCATTTCAACTATTTTTCAATTATGTAAACTTATTTCAGCGTACCCATTATCTTGCATTTAATTTTAAAGATATTTTAGTAAATACGTTGCTCATTCAACTTAATTTATATATGTTTTACAGATGGATGTATGTAATTCAGAAAAATGCAACTAGAAGTATAACGGTGCTGTTGCACTATGCAATTCACGTAACACACATTATATTAGGCTTAGGTATGTATATATTTATGTAGGGTAGTAAGTTACATGAGGATTGCTAAAAACTTTATTTATTTATATATATGTATGTAAGTTTGTACATATGAATTGAATATTCGTGATATACATACACATGTATTTATATGTACAATATAAACGGACAATAATAATTTCTGCATTTCACAATTAAATAATGCAGGTATACATACATATGTATGTTTATGTACAAGCAGGAGTATTATGTTTTCATATTTACTACGTGAAACAGTCGAAGCGATTTTCTTTTAATTGCTGCTTGGATTGCTGATTATATAGATGACTATGCAAATATAATATTTATGCACATAAGTATGTATGTATGTATGTATGTACTTAGAAGCGGGCTATGCTTGTGTGTATGTATGTATGTAAGTATATAGTAGATAGATATTTTAGTTACCAAAATTTTATTTGATTTCAATTTGTTTTATATTTTTCATATTGTTTCATATTCGAAATTATTACATAATTTACTAAAGTGAAAATAATGTTGATAGCAAAATATTCGATTTTATCATATTTCACACACAATCTATGTTTGTATAAATATGATAACCTCGCTGCATAACATAAGATAATAATCAAACAACAAATTACGTTTAAAAAGTATTTATTTAATTCCCTTGAAAGAAGGTCCTCGTGATTTTGTAGGCACACAAAATGGACAAAAAACAAAACATACGTGTGAAGAAAATAAAATAATTCATTTATTTTTCATACTTTCGCTTCAAGCTAAAAAATTAGCATAAAATTATACACATAAATCTTACATAACCCCTATATAATATGTATGTATGTATATACTGTTTTTTATACGAAGTTATATATATTCATACAAATATTTTTTTAATTTGTTTATAAATTTTGATAGTTATTTTTATACAAACAGTCAACAAAACATAAAGATAAACGAAAACCAATTAACTTAAATTTAAAGGCATATATAACTCTTCTCTCCACATAACCTTTCACACTTCGCAAGGTCTAATATATTTATATTAGTTATTATTTTGTATTTTTTTGATAATGGATTGTTTTAAAGAACATTTTGAATGTTTAAACCGAGACAAGTGAAGCATGGATGCAGTCTAGGGTAACTAATAAACACTAAAAGCATTACCATTATCGACGAAATTTTCTTTTTTAAGAGATTTACAAAAAATATTTGTAAACTTCATATGCCAGGTATTAGTCTGGAGCGGATACACACATGCGGTAACTTAACTAATGCGATGGTACTGAGTGCTTAGTACTAAAATAAATTTTTGTTTTATAAAAATAATAGCATATTTATTCATATGTGGGCCCACTATAGGATTACAAAGTGATCCTTTATACTTTCAATATATGTATGTAATTTAAATGAATGGATTTTGGAATAAAAATTTATATTTAACATATCGTGAATGCAAATGCAATTTATTGTATATACGTATGTATGTATCTATTTCTTTGTACTTTGATATTATTTTTTTGTTAGTGATTATTTGTATATTGCTTTTGTAATGTAAGATATAGTACGCATATAGTCAAAGAGGATAGAGTTAGTCTGTAGTTTTAAAGGATGTAATAGCCAGTGGTTTGTAGTTCACACAAAGAGACTTTCTAAAGTTTTCGCCGCAGCGCAACGACGTGTTTAATTTTTTTTTTAAATCGGAATGAATATTTGATTTTTATTTCCATAATTTCTCATATACAATGCTCATTGTTATATGCTTCTGCATAAAAAATCAAGAAAATTCCAGATAATACACTTGAAGAAAAATTTAGAGCATTGATATGTAAGACTGAAGCCAACCTAGAAATTTAGGCATTATACATTACTATGTGCTTGCTAAATCTTGCAATCGGTTCTCATTGCTCACATACCCTCTTAGATTTCACACAAGTTTATAAATCTTTGAAATATTTATGTAACAATTTATCTAAATACAATTTTTCCTAAGTCATATTTTGTGATTTCATTTTTTCGCTAAATAAGTTTTCAAAATTATAAGTCATCTAACAAATTTCTAATAAGGCTATCATAATATGAGGTTAAACTTAGTTTAACTTCCGCAAAACAACCTTCAATTATAATAGTCTTAAATTTGCTGATCAATTCACTTAAAACAAATATATGTATGTATATATACATGTGAACGTATGAAGAAAGTCTATTTGTATAAGCTACATTTAAAATCTGGCAGACAGATTTTATTTTATTTTTTGTTTGAAATAAAATTAAATATTATGAATGCATGAAATGGCGTATACTAACTCTAAGCGTAGAAATGTTGCAATTGGTACGTCAAAGTTTCAGAATGAATTTACGGTTACGGCATTCATGGTGAAGTTGGGTTTGAATGTGATTAGGAATTCATTCGCAATTCGGGACTATACATAGCTAAGCGAAATATAATTAAGTTTGGTTTAAATTCCATACACAATAAACTAATATTTTGCTTTTCGTTCGAATAGTACTATATATGTATGTATGTAGTTATATACATATACTTATAAGTATTTATATATCCTTCAATTATATGGTATATGTGTGTGTGGTTTATTGACTAATAAAACGTTTCGCACGAACGACTAATCAATTTCGTTTATTCCCTGTATCTTTGCTAGATTTCGGGTAGGTATTTATTCTTGCATTTGCATTTACTCGTATAGTATATTTTTATGATTTTATGTGGTTTTTAGCATTTTAACAATAAGATTTTCGACCTTGCTGACGTTTCATTAACTTAAGTATGTTAAATATTACAAGAACTAAACTTATTGTTACAATTATTATGTTTATTACTATTTTATATTTAAAGTAGTAGTAGTAGTAGCATTTGTAATTAATGTAGGAGTAGTTGCAGTTGCTTTTACATTGACAGCAGCAGAGTTCCCATTTGAAGAGGTTAAATAGCGAATACATTTCACAGATTTTGCCGCGGGACCAGCTGTTGGCAAAACATCAATAGTGGATAGTTTATTGGTAGCCTTTGTTGATGCAATGGCGAATTTGGTATTATGAGCAGTCTTTGTACATTTTTCTAAAGATTCCGGTTTTGATGGTTGTGAAATTATCTTAGCAGTATTATGGATATCTTTGTTGCTGGCGAATTTTTTATCGACTGTTACATTTATTTTAAAAGGGTTGGTCATATTTTCATTTGAAACGATTTTCGACCTTTGATTAGCTAGTTTACGTCTAACGCTCAGGCCCACCAGTCTGGTGACTAGATTGGTTGCAACCTTCACCGACGATCCCAATTGTGACCTTTTTTCTTTGAATACATTTTTCCCCAGGAAACAATCAGTTGCTACTGCATTGGACACTGCTAATTCTCCTGCCTCTGGTGACGCGTTAGCCGAACTTTCATTCACTCCTATATCAGTAGTTTTTTTATTTGCGATCTTAGACGCTTTTGCAGTTGAATGCAATCAAGACAGCTGCTTGGCAACAATGACACCTGGCCGGACCTGCTTTAGTGCCGTCGTTGTGATTGTTACCTGTTGAGCACCTTGGCCTGTACCTATATTACTCGCTCCCGCCGCTGTCGTTTGCACTTTGTAAATGGCGGTGGGCATGATACTTCCACCACTACTGTCCTTCTGTTGATTTGGTTGCTGCACAATAGTTACTTGCTTGCTGCCTTTAATTTGTAGGTATGGACTCAATTCTGCCAATGTGGCTCTTTGAACTTTTGTTGTTAGCGCTAGAGGGGCTTCCTGTGCTCTTTGATTTTGCTGATGCTGTTGCAACTTTTGCTCACTGCCGTCAGCAAAGAGATGATCGCCTTCTAGGTGCCTTATCGCCTCGACAATAGTTTCCAGATTTTGTCGCGAACGCGTTAAACCACTTGGTTGATCGATTTTCTCTGTTTTTACTTTAATTATTTCCTGTATACGTTCCACTTCCACTTTTGGAGTTGCCTTGATGGCAGCCTGAAGTATTGGCTGCAGGACAGCCGCTGACGGAGATGAACCCTCAGCGTAAGCCTTGGCGATTGCATTCACTTCTTGTTCAGATTCGGTGGACGATGTGGATGAAAGGATAACCTCTTCCTGTACATTGTCTTCAGTGATAATTTCTGCTGCTGCCGCTGCAGCCTCGCTCTCCAGCTCTTCAATACTCGAACAAACAACAACCTGCCGTTGACCGGTCATTTCGTCAATTTCAACGTACGACACAGCTCCCGATGGCAATTCCTCAATCGACTCGCGCACCAAATTGTCTGTGTGCTCGATCACTTCCCGTGGAATGTATGTGGATGTAGAAGCTGCAGGTGCTGTGGCCACTGAATATAACTGTCGCTTTATCATTTGCAGTTCTTCCTCCAGCATGGTGCGCATTCGACGTTCTTTTTCCAGCTGCTTTTTCATTTCGCTTAATTCTTTGGAGGTGGCAATATTATGTGCAATAATCACTTGACTTTTCGCGTTGACATTACCGCCACCCGCATTCAAGAGAGTAGTCGGTTCTGGTGACATTGAACCAAGACCTTCATCGGAGGAGTCACTTATCGTCTGAAGGTTGATTATGTTATCAGTGAGTTTGCGTTTCTTTATCGCTACATTGCCACTATTCAATGTTTCTCCACTGCCCGGGGTGGAGACTTCCCCAGCAGCGCCAGCTGACCCTCCCGACGTATTCGACTCATGTAAACCAAGCTGTCTCTTCAATTGACTATTTTGGTTCAAAAGTTGTGTCTTTTGGTTTTCCAGTTCGTATATGTATTGGGAGGTTTGTTGTAAGATCGCAGCCTGTAAAAAGAGAGAAGACATAATCATTTACTCAAGCGATTCAATATTCAATAAAGATTGTCACACGCTACTTCATAACGACACGCGAAACTATCGTACCAAATACAAATTCTTCCAAAGGATTATTCAATATATTTAATATTAAGAAAGTTTGGGACATATTCTTACTATTGGAAAATAAAAACTGTTTATAATCAAACAACAAAAGCCGGTGATTGCGAAAGCACCGAATTGAAAACAAACGAACCAAAATTTCATGGTACAGTAAAACCTGTCTAAGCTGGACAGCTGCGGTTCAGTAATTTTTGCCCATGTTATGCGAGTGTCCATGTTATAAGGAAATGATTTTTTTTCTCAATTTATTGACTTTATTTAAAAAACTAGGTAAAAAGTGTACATTGAATTGAATAATTAATAAAAAAAACGTTCAAATATGCGTAATTGTGTCATTGCTAATCCATGAAATTTGATACATCCAAATTTTCGCAAAAATAACGGTACTGCAAAATTTAAAAAATCCCATTGATTGACAAATAATATATTTGCGTAATATAAGTAAATAGCATACATATTAAATGTATTTTAGACAAATTTTGTCCAACTTCCAAGATAGACAGTGTCCAAATTAATCAGTGAATATATGGATATTTTGTACTATATTATGTTGGTACAGAACATTTCGTCCAATTTGAGCGAGTGTCCAAATTATAAGGGTGTCCAACTTTACAGGTTTTACTGTATATGCATATGCATACACACATGTTAATTTGACAAAAAACGAAACCAAAAACAACGAATAGCGCGAATATACACGTGTGAGTGAGCATTATCTGCAGCTGATTTAGCCAGCTGAAAAAAGGTAAACATCAACGATGGAAGCCTACCCACACCAAACCACTATGCATACGAACAAAAATACATAAATGTAATGTAAACAAAAAAAACAAAAAACTGCTGTCGATCGACTAGTTAGTTGACCTGCCAATAAGCATGTAGCGAAATGCGGGAATAACGAATGGTCTGCTCTTATTCAAGTTGTTGTTTATCCGGCCTTTGTTGTTTTGTTTTGTTGCATACGCCTCGTTTGGATAGTATGCATGCATACATATGGATGTGCACGCAACGCTGCATTTCGCCTTCCTAGCCGTAACGATATCATAGCCACGACTACGCGACGGCTTACGTTTTTGTGATGACTGTACTTTTTTTGCCGCCGTCTCGTAAAAAATTTTTCGTCACAAAGTACCAAGCAAATTTACCAAAGAGCAAACAGGGATTTTCTCTCCGCCTTTTTCTCTCTCACTCTCTCTCTTTCCCAACTAACAAATACACAGAGAAATCTAACATGTTTCAATTCTCAAATTGTTCCCCTAGAAATACTGGAAGTGGAAGGTGAGCAAGAGCGAACTTGAAACGGAAGTCCACACCAGAACCACATGTGAAAACAGCAACTGAGCGATTGAACAGCTGGCAATCGTACTCTCATTTGTTAATCTGTACACTTGTGTGTATGTATATATATCCACACACTCGGACGACGTATGTCGCATTGAACGTTGCTGGTAGCAGCTGATGGAGGGCGCCAATCGACTGCTATTTGCACAGTTGTAGGTGGCAGCCACGCCAATCTACCCATTCACGCATTTCAAGCACAATACGAACCATATAAAGATTGGTACACTCGCGCTATTATATATGGATACGTACATACATAAAATTATGGATGTGCAAGAATATGATTGTAAATATGTTACTAGAAATATAACATTAAGAACTAAGAGGACTTGATTCTTAGTTAGTAAACATACATACATATATTATTCCTATATATGTATGTACATATTTTAAAGACGTCGACTTAAGCATAGGTATTGATTTAAATTTCTTGTTAAACTCGTGGAATTCTTTCCATCTAGTGAAATAGTTTGAAGAAACCGACGGCACATATTTGTTTTTAGTTTGGAGCTTACAATTTATGTGGACTAGGCCGAATTTTCTCGCTGTGTACACGACCAATGGCCTACGTGATTAACAACAGTTACATACATACTACGTATTCGAAAAAAAAATAGATTATGAATAAATTAGCTATTTGCATACATTTTGCATAGTTTTAGTATAAATTAAACTTAGTGACTTACAATAAATATATAAGCTACTTCACTCAATTATTCAAATGTAATATATTTTAATTGTGCGGAGCTGTAATACAAATGCCTGGCAACAAGACAGCTAATTTCCCCCCGAGACCTAAAATCTTTTTAATTTCTCTTTAATATATATATACATACATATACATATGTACATAAGTGAATACGAATGCATTCAGATTGTGGTTGCAGAACAGCTGATTTAAATTTTGTTTTGCTAAGATTTTATTGTGATTAGGCATAACTGTAATTTGTTAGTGTACTTTTTAGTTTTTCTTCATCACTTTCAATGATTTCGCCTTGACACATGGTTGGTATGCATACATACATATTTGCACTTAAGTATTCTTGTGTTCTGTTTTTGAAAACATTTCTTTTTATAGGTTCGTGTGTTAATATCCAATCAAGAGAATACATTTAAGGCACGACGCAAAAAGCTGCAATCAATGAGTCAGGCAACCGCAATGCTAACCAGCAGCTGTTTCACAACTTGCCGGCGCTATAAAAACAGCTGAGAGAACGAGTGGCGCGCACTCATACATAAACGCAAACTCAAACAGTTGAAAATGCGAATGTATGTGGTTTTAGGGCTGGGCCACTGCCACTTGACTTTATCAGCGCCACATGGTTTTTGATGACAGACGAAACTACAGTGTAAGACCATGCCGGCATTGGTCATCAATTTGTTTCAGCTGATCAGCTCGGATCAAACTTTGGACATCAGTGCTTATATATGTATATACCTACATATATAATTGTTATATAAAATGTCTGTTGTTGTCTTTTTTTTAATCTGCAACATTATTCAATTATTAAACGTATATGTATATGTATTTACTGCTAGTAGCTGCTGGCTTTCAGGATGAGGAAGAGTGCCAAAAGGGACAAATTACTCTTACAGCTAGCGAAAGTAAAGAAACGGAAAACTATGTAGCAGAAGGACATTTGAATCCTGTTTATGGCAATTTCGTCGTATTAAATCGTACAAATTATTCAATATAAGATTAAATAAATTGCAATTCAAGATCATTTAAGCTAAAGTAAATGAATGACAGTAACAATTTAATTAACTTTTATAATAAAAAAACAATCAATTAATTAATATATGCATATATGCCCGTATATCAAATTCTATGAGTTCAAACACTCACAATTTGTGTTTTCATCGTTATTTTAATGAATATTTAATTTTAATTTTATTAAAAAACAAAAATGTATTTAAAAAACCAAGCAGATCAGATTTACACATTCATTCAACAGCTGTTTCTAACGGCGTCTAACGAAAATTCCTCCAGCAGAAACCAGCAGTTCTCATGTGATCAGCTGACGCTCTCTTTTGCTAGTTTCTGCTAATTAATTGTGTAAAGAAACGCCTCTCCAGGAGAAAATTTATCAACTATCACTTGCTAGCCGTACGAAAATGCAGTTATTTTCACTATATTCTCTGAAAAATCCAAAAATATTGAAACGAATGTACCAAATACCGATAGTTTTCATATGTTTTTAACAACTGTTTCATTCTTTGATAGCAACTTATATGTAGTTCTGTTGGTAAGCATTTTATGAGCATAAGTCAATCCTCTATCTACTATTGCTAGTTGTCTGGTTTTTATTTTTTTAGCAAAACTTGGATAAGTGTTGATTTTACACGGTCAGTTAACAGACTCTTCATTTGGGACCCGTACTGTTGTATTCTTATGCAAGTGTAAACAGCATATGAACGATCATTAGCGAATCAGCTGTTTCATACACAACTTTATAATTTTCGTTCTTTCATAATAAGGGTAATAAAGTATGTAAAGGAATAAATCCGATCCGATAAGCAACTAATTAATGACCAGATTATTTTCAGAAATAAATTTAGCTGTATTGTTTAATATTATAAACTTTTACATTGGAGAGGGTGACTTTCGTGGAAAACTTTTCTTGTTGGTCATTACAATAATGCAGACGAAAGAATTGTACAAATTCAGGTGGTCGATTCATAAAAATATCAAAATATATAGAGCTTTTGCTCTTTAAGTTTTAAATTAAATATTTTAAAAATTTGCTAATAAATAAAAATTTATTATGTTAATACATATACATATTTTGTTATTGCAAATGCAGACCTGGTTGCAAGAACATACATATGCGGTTATTGAACTTTTGACATTTCCCAGAAGCCGATAGGAGTATCTAGTATCTATGTTTACATAAGTATGAGTACATATGTACGTTCGGCACACATTCCGCAGGGCTGCTGGGCTCCAATGCATTTGGAGCATTGCCATAGTTGAACATACATATATACTATGTACAATTTTATATCCGAATTCCACCAGAACATATGTATGTTTATATGTCCATTACCCACTATAGTTTGCGAACATTTCGAAATTCAACTAGAAATATCGAAAAAGGTAATATAATACTGAAATTGTGCAAGAATGCTCTCAAATGCGAGTATGTGTATGTGACGAAGCTAACACAGTTCCACATAAGTTATGTTTTCCAACGATATTGACTGCGTAGTGGCAACGCTGAAAGCTGTAGTGTGCCGCACAGCACTGCTGGAATATATCGATCCACTTTCCAGCCACCCTAGGAGTATATGCTCAGTTTCAATGGAAATATGTTAGTGAAAACCTTTATCATACATATGTATATACGTAAGCACATAAATACTTATCTATGTACAATGTTTATGCATAGACCCCTTTGCACCCATTGGAAAGCTTTCAGACACCTTAAGCAGGTCAAACTCCACCAACTCACTTGCCACACATTTAACAAAATGAGTGCATACTTTGAGCCATCCAATAGTTGAGTTGTTATGGAAGGTACCAAGGTGTAGTAAACACCGAGTCCAATCCAAGTATATTCAACGTATAATTAATAACAACCATAGATAAATATAAGTCTTAATATTGAGAATTTTTCTTCAAAGATCTATTTTAAAATAGTACTAAGGCGGTTAATGTGTGACACGATTGACTAACTTTAACGGTGGTAGAGTTTTCAGATAATGCGTATTTGTATTTGTCAATAAACTGCAAATCCTATAAATATTTACAATCGTGCACGTCTACCCATTTGAATCTACGTACATACATACGTGTATGCACAAATTTCAACATATTTGTATATTTACGTGCATATGTATGTATGTAGTTCAGTACAATTGTCATAGTATAGTATAGTACGAGTGTATTATAGTATCGTATCGTATAGTATAGTGTAGTATGGTGTGTTGTGGTTGTGGAGTGGAGTGGCGTAACTTACCTTACTCAACTTGTCGCCTTCGTGGCGTGGTAGGAGCGAACGTAAATTCTGAAAACCGGCATTGATACTCTGCATTCGTCGTCTTTCGTTGCTGTTGGCGATTTCGCGCCGCATACGCTTCTCACTCTCCAGAAGATTTTTATTGCCGCCGTTATTGGTAAGGTTGCTGTTTGCTGTGATGCCACCACTGCCCTTTGTTGTTGCATTGCTCGCATTCATTCCGGAACTAGAGTGCCGCTGACGCTGCGGCGGATGCTCCTGGTACTGAATGTATTCACCTCCGGAATCTTCTAATTGTAATCTGGAAGATCATAAAGGTGGGTTAAACATTAGTGTTTTCTATACGTATATATGGATTTAAGGAATAAAGAATAAATAATATTGTCTTAAATACAAAACATTCCATTCCGTTGAATTCTATTGAGTTGATAAGTCGTGGGAGTATAAAATCGGAGACCAATTCAGGTACATTGGCCCACCAGCTCACCATCGTATCTTGCCATTTACATATACATAATTGACTCAGACCCCATATTCACAATTGTTTATATCCCATAAAATTTTAAATATCTAACTCTTCGTAGTGAGTGTTAGACTAAGTTTTTGCCAGTCAGATTCTACAGCTTCTGGATTTATATGTTTAAACGAAACCATTAATAATTCCTTTTGGTAGGCCCTTATATATTTGTGTTCATATATGTATATACATATATCTGACTATGTTCGTATGTTTTTCTTGTTTAGATTCTCGCGCTCATTCATAAATTTCGCACTCGTTGGCGACTCGGTTGCCGTCACAAATTTCATTTCGTGTTGCTGACATTGGAATGCAGTTTCATTCACCTTAGTGTGGACTAGTAATTCTGCTAACTACCAACGACTTACACACCTGCATATATAGATGTATTTGTGTGTGCACGTATGGAAGTGCAACTGTTAAGATGGTCAAATGTAAGTGTATTGCCACAGTTTTACATACATATAAAAACAACATGGGATTTGAAGTTAAAAAAACATTTGCAAATGGTACTACAGCACAATATTGTAGAAAACTAAATGTGAGCACAATCGTGTATGCAAACAGATTCTTCAATAATGAGATAGTAGTTTCTGGTTTTACCAGAGAAGTCACATAAACCATAATACTACTACGAAAACTTTGAAATATTAAGAGACTGAATCTTGTATGGGCTTTCACATTTTCTGCAGAACGAATCCACTCTTTAACGAGTAACGCACAAATTAGCTTAGCCAGTTGTTGCTGCCACATAATGGAATGCCGTTCTGCAACTAAGCGTTGCACATTGCAAGGTGAAAACTCTCTGCCGAACTGTAAATGTATGTTTGTATGTACATATGTATGAATGTACCAGCAATGTTTTATTTTGGTAATGCCTTCATTACACACGATATCGCAATGATGTTTAAACGTCATTAGTTTACTCTTGCATTACATAGAAAAATTAAATATTCATCATAGATATTTCAATTTACCAAAAGTATCGACTTGGAATCCCTACAAATATTTATCATTCTTGTATTCATCATTTTTGTATTTAGCATTAAGCAATGCCGCTCAATCAAGTAGTGAATGCAGTAATATATGTACATACATACATATATACAGGTATTTTGGGTATTTTGGGTACACACCATTGCAGATGACGCAAGCATTGACCTATTAAACAGAATTGGCAAGGCAGTGATGTTTACCTACATATTACATTACTTGCAAATATTATCAACAATTACATATAAACACAAGATTGCAGTTGAAAATGTCACGAAATCAATTATTGCAATTTACATATCGCTCATTTACTTTAATAGTGTCACAACTCAAAAAAGTCGATTTTTCAGGGGAGCGATTTAAAGCTTTTAATTATTGACAAATCTAGTGGCCTGTAATAGATTAAATACAATGTTGAGCATAAATGGACCAAATAGAGTGTACTAATGCTTTTTCTTGGGCATAAACGTGACGCATTTTGAATTGTGTCGTTATTTGTGAAAAAAATAATTCAATTTCGCCATCATAAGTCAAATGTGTCGTTTTTGTTGAAAAAAATCAATACGAAAAATTTAATTACTTTTCACCAATATCGTTGTAATACAAAATGTGCCAAATTCATTCTATGTGTTGTAACACAAAATATGTCTCTCTTTCAGATAAAAATCCAAGCCTAATTCTGACACAACTGAGAAGTGTCGTTATTGTAGTTAAAAAATAATCCAACATTGCAAGTTTAATAACGGCACATCTTATCGGAATGAAATTTTTATACAATATGAACGCTGAAACTGCGCACATTTCTGCCTACTCAACTCAAAAATCGTGTTTTTTGAGTTTGTGACACTATTCAAGTAAATGAGCGATATAATACCTAAGTAGATAGTAAATATTAAATACTTATAATTGAAAAATTGATTTTAACACGTGCATACAATCTGATATGTGTACATATATTTAGCGATTTTAATTGATTTTATTTACAGTCCCAGTGCCACAAAAACAAGTGGCTGCAACGTAAACAAACCGAAACAGCTGCTCGAAATAGCCAACAAGGGATGGTGGGAGTTGATAATAAATGAAGCGGCTAAAGGTGAGGGAGGGAACCTGTGCCGAGGAGCAGTGAACGAAAGAAATGGCAGTGCATACACTATACGCTATACAAAAATATATTTCACATACATTATATACATTTGTATGTACAAATTTATATAAAAGCTTATGTTTGTAGCAGTGAATTCGTTAAAGAAAATTTTTAATTTGGTTACTTATCTTGCAATTATTCGATAGCGGTGTTCTAATAGTAATTCCAAAAACAAAACACATTCTCTAATATATGTATGAATGTACATACGTATAGATGTGTATGTATATATATGTATGCGAGCAATCATGTGTTTTCAATAAACACACGAGTTGGAATCATAACAATTGTGAACTCTATTGAGCTTTGTGAGTAAACAGCAGGTAAATAAATAAAAAGTAAGGTATAAAAAAACCCCACCCGACACCCGATTCGGATAAACTAGCTATGTACATAGTATCGCCTATAATTGCAGTTCAACTCTCCGCATGTATGAATATATGCGCCTACATTCAAGTTTCGTGACATCTACATGCCAACCGTATGTTAACAAACACCTTCGTCGTAAAAAAAAGAGAGCGGAAAGACTGTATGGCAGAGGAAGCGCACATACACAGACACGGACGCCGATATGTATTTGTAGAAATGAATTCCGAAGCGATGCTGCAGTTGTAGGTGCCGGTTGTGGAATGCGGCCCCAATTGTTAGCTCCGACAATGTCGATTTCATTAGCTTTTAGCCCCTGTATGCGCCGAAATACCAACGAAACTCACCGACACCATTGAATTGTCTCTGTAGTGGTTTAGGCCTACGGCACAGAATGCAGCAAAAATTCCTCTTTGCAGTCGCTCTCTTCAAATCGCAATTCGGTTGGAACTCATTTATTCATGCGCTCGCGTTTTCATGAATTTACGAATGAAGTTGGGCGCTCTGGTATGCCAAGCGCCAACAAACGCCGATCAACCTTCGTTGATTCAGCCAACAAGAGCAATTCCAATTGGCAAAGCAAAGCAAATTCGTCGTTGGTAGCGAACACGATACAAAGAAAACGGAAATTTGTGCACAGCTGTACGAGACTATCGCGTTGAAACGATTATGAATCGAAATCAATTTGTACAGCTGATATATTAACGAATACGTTGCTAACACCTTATCTTACAGTAGTGGCGAATAGAAAATTTACGAATAGGAGTAATAATAGATAACAAAATTGGACATCCCTATATTATGGGTAACACTTTCAATTTTTCTCGGGTTCTCGTACTCATATGTACAGTGTGTAGAGACAAGGTCACGAACGAATTTATCATAATTATTGTAAATATTGGGACAAGCGAAAGTACGTATGTGAAGCGGGGAAAAAAATTATATTGAATTTGAAGGCAGACCAATAAATCTGATTAAGGATGATGTGGACTCAATCCTACACAATTGCTTGAACTTCATATGAATTCCACAGACAATTTTTGCCTAGTTTATAAATTTCTATATTTTGTAGAACGCTTTTACTATTAACAAATGGTATATGAGGGAAATACTATATTTTGCTTTAAATCTTACTTGATTCCTATTATTTTTGTAATAATTAAGCATAGAGAGAGAGAGAGTTATATTCAAACTTTAACTTATCAATATAAAACTTTCATTTAAACAGATTTTTGGAACTAAAAAGTAGCTTGAATCAAAGTTTACCTTTAAGAAGTACCATGTAATTGTAAGTATGATGAGGTGCTAAGAATTTTTATAAGCTTACATGAAAAAATTATTAAAAACTAAATTTAAAAATATAAATGGGGTAATATTTCTGAATATAATCAGAATAACATTTCAGTGCATGATATTGATTTTGCTGTATAAAATTTAATAGGAATGCTTAGTTGTTTTTTTTTTTTTTGCATTTTTCAATTCATAAATTTAGATATTTTCCCAATCAGCATTTTGGTAATTGTTATTAATTGTAAAAACCAAGTGGTTCAAGTTGAATGAGTTCACTGTATGCTCAACATCTCTGCTTTGCACTAAGGTTATGTACATATGTATAAAAAGAAAAAAGTTGTTCTTAATTTCAATATATTTGAAGTAAATATAAAATGTTCCATGGTTTTTTAAGAAACAATAATAAAACTTTTACTAGAGATGAAGCATAGAATCGAAACGAAGGTATCAATAGGATGGTCCTAATTATATTGCTATCAACATATGTATATATAAACACATGTATGCACGCATTAATAGATGTAGATTTAAGGTCATTAAATAACAATGTTATGTAAATAACAAATTTGCACTGATTCAACTTTTCTGCATTCGTACATACATACATATGAGCCGTAGAAAAGTAAATTATCCTATCAGCTTTTTTATCACAAAGCAGCTGCGAACTCGTCATAACATACTATTCTACATCAGCTGCTGTACTTTTGCGCCAACAACACGTTTCACGCAAATCACATGTAGCTCGCCGACTCGACCGCCACTGTAAACAAAAAATCAGCCGTTTTCAATATGGACGCCAGAAGTAACGCGTCACTTCATTTCCAGTGAGCGTACGTGCCAATTTGCCTACCTCTCTCACTGGAAGACAAGAATGCTGGCGCGGTGCCTGGAAGCGCCGACAAATGGCTCGCCGTGAGAGAAATATGCCGTAAACGAGAACACAACTCAACTCATCATCTGTTATTTTTGTATTACGTCTGCTTTGTGGGATTTTCGTAACGCGTCAATTTCGTTTTTCTCACCGCCCTTTTAGCTCATTAACAAATTTCATTTACATCTGTACGATTATGCATACCTATTTCCATACGAGGCCCTCATGTACGGATACACAAAGTTTCTATTTTCTACCCCCAATGAATCAAATGACAGCAACAGACGAGCCAAACCATTTTATTCCCATAGTCATCATCTGTGTGTGAGGTGGCTGACGCGGCCTCAAATGTGGATGTGTGTGAGAAATACTCTCCGCTCTTTGTCACACCAACGGCACAGATGTTTTTCACCGCTTTGCTTTCGCTAATAATAAGGCGACTGACGGTACAGAAGCCACATTTAGATACATGTTTGTTTGGTTGTACACGCGCGGTTGTACTTATTGAAGTGTGTATATATCTACACATGTACGTATGTACGTATATAGAACCTGTATGTACATATGGTTTTTATGGTCGCCTCAATGAACGAGTAGACGAACGTACACATAGAAGAAAAATCAATAACTAATGTGGCAAAGGTACAAGTCTCAAAAAGCCAATTGCAATTCTCAAAAACAAGTGTTTACGAATTAATTTCCTGCGAACTTACTGTAGTTCCTCGTCCAATTCCTCTGCGCTGTTGTATTCGGTGCTCTCCAAAATGACTTCCTCTGTCTTGATTGCAACGGGTACAGACATTTTTGTGGAACGAAATGTTTGAAATTTTTGTGCGAACTGCTACAACGATGTCTCTTTTTCACTTTTCCACCTTTTTTTTATTTTGATATAACTTATTTATCGGCACGCACAAACACACCTTTTGCAAAAACTGTAATTTCGCAAATATGTAGACACGTGTTTGAAATCTTCACAAATATCTTTTGTATATGTATTTATGTATATATTTGCAATTGAAATTGTCTGGTTAGACGACACTTTTCGGCGCCTTTTCTCACACCACTCACGCAATGCCAACTTCAACTTCCAAGTCGATAGCACTTCACTAAGCACTTTTATCTGTTGTTAGTTAATTGAATTGAATCAATGGGTATTTATAAATTCACGAATTGGAATTAAATTGCAATTTGCAATAAATAAAACGTCAAATCTAAAGCGCGCAATTACACGTACAAATATTCCGTCACTGACGTTTGTCGTCTTTTCCTGACTTTACCGGACTGCGGACTGCGAAATGCGAACTGCTGCGACCTGCAAACTGACAGCGACGCCGCTCTCAAATTCTCTCTTTGTTCATTGGAAGTCGGCATAAAAACGAGCGATTACGCGAGCTGCCAGACCACCAAATGAACATGTGCTTCTGCGTTTAGGAATGCAATTCCAACAAATAGTAAAATTGGATGATTTTATCAGAATAATAAGGTTTTTATACAAATTTCCCTGTTATGAAGATATTCTGATATTTAAGAAATTCAATGAATTATTTATGAATAGTATTTAAAAGAAAAAATTGAAACAAAAAGATCCCTGTATGTTACATATGCGGTTTGTGTCTTGTATCGCGGAAGTTTTGGATTCGGTGGTTAAGAACTTAAATGTTACACTAACGACCACTAGATGGTGCTAAATGTCATACAGAGAGTTCTTTGCACGAGGTGTTTAAATATTTAAAGTTTCTAAAAGACACTATGTGTAATCCTGTGCTGGAATGCTTTTAAAAATTCTAATTTTATTCTTTAATTCAAATTGGTTTTCAAACCTAATTAGGTTAGTCTTTATAAGAAAACATAACTCTGCCACGTCGGCACTGCATCCACAATGGGTAGTAATTGGAGTTCCCGTTCATTATTGACGCGGAGAGTGTTTGGGAAGTTGTTGTTCAGCTCTTTTCAAATGGTGTTGTTCCTGTTTCCCGTGTGCTGACTAAGGCCAGTAGATAAAGTAGATGGTTACAGATACATGCGATCAATGGTGGTTGAGGAAGTTTGTTGTAAGATATAGAATTTAACTTTTCGTCTTTTTGTGCAGCACATATGAGATTCAGATTAAGGCTGGTTTGTTTATAAGAAAATTTTGGGTCTCTTCTGAAATAGATGAAACAATCTATGTACAAAAATACTTGGATGTCGCGTGTATGAGAAGGTGGTACGAGAGGTGATGTTTTCATATGTATTTATTGGTCGCAGTCTTCATAAAACATGTCTAAATGACAACCGTATGTGCTGAGTTATATCCTCGTGTTTATGTATATGTATGTGTATTGCAAAAGTGCTAACGCTACTTGTAAAACCCATTTTTAATTACTAGTAATTCATACATATGTAATATTTCTTGTATTTCCATCGATATTCGTATGTATAGACATTTGAAGAAATGGACCTGATAAATTTGGATAAAATCATTTCAACAAATATTGATGTATGCATGTGTATAATAAAAAAAAAGTGCGTATGTTTGTGCATTCATATGAATCTCATACTTATTATGTACATATATCTGTATCGAGTGGGGGGCTTTGGATCGTAGAGTGGCAGAGCAAGTTGAAATCAGCGCAAATAAATTCGTGTTTTTTGAGAGGCTTTATATGTAAATGTAAACTCTCACAAACAACATTATGTGCGGTAATAAAATAAAATTTATAGCCTCTACTGTTGACATTCATTTTATGAGTGCGCGCACATATAAACCAATACGCTGGCTTGTGCTTGTAGTGGCCAATTCGTGCCTTTGTGTGTGTGTTGCTTGTTGTCTGCGTGTGTGTGAGCATAGCCTATTGCACGGTTGATTGAAAAAAAAAACAACAAACAAACGGCATCAAAATTATCGTTAGCATCCTTTTAGTCCAAATGGATTTTTGGCAAAATGGCTGCCTATTTGCAATTCTGCTGATTTTGCTAAACTGGACGGAACTCATAAATACAATAAATCGCCGCAATGCACGACAAAAACCATACAGGCGTTTGTATGTATGTGTGTGTGTGCGGCATTCGCGGCGATTGGCAATAAACGTAGAAGCAATCCTAAAAAACTGCCTGTCACAAGGACAACAGGAGTTGAAATGATTGCTATAAGCTATGGCCGGCAAAAACAAAAACCAAAAAAACGAGAATAAAAAACACAAACATTTCGCAATTTCCATAATATTAGCATTTCAATTGATCTCTCCTCCGTGGCGACGTCAATTTCATACCGTTACATATGTAAATTCCATTTCAATTGATTTGATAAGGCACAAAGTTATTATAATACGAATATTGTATTTATTTTTCTAATTGTACAAACACATAAAGAAAAATTCGATAATTCGCGCAGGAGCATTTATGAAATGACGTTACTATGTTCGCTCTCTAGAAGACAAAAGCAAAACAAAACTGAATTCAAATATTTTGATGTGAAAACGCCATTTTCCCCTTTCAATTCAGAAATCATAGTTTCTCGATTGTGTCCAAATCTTGCTGCGATTCCAAGGGTTTTCCATTCCGTGCGCCTTTCTTCGTCGCAGGTGCCGAGTGCAGTTCTGCTCCCAGCTGGATGCTTGACATACCCAACACAGTGGTACACCAAAATTGCTCGTTTTCATGTGTGCCGTTCTCGGGTTGGGGGAGGGGTCGTTTTTTTACCAGCAAACGGCAATAATAATAAAAGTAACGATACCAGCAATAAAGATGATTTGAGTGTCTGCGCTGGTGTTTTGCGTATCTCTAGCGCGTTGGCGTACCGCATCTTATACATGCAAGCAACCACCCTAAATAAAAAATACCACCCCATATTTTACATATACAAACGTCCATATACATATATCTACACAAACACAAACCAATTTGATTACTTATATAGGTAGATACATATATTTACTAGCCTGTAGTTGGACATAAAAGTAAGAACGCTTGTCGAAACTCATCAAATTTGCGTAGGCAAGAAGAAAGCCGCTGAGAGGAGCCGCGCTTACTACAGCCACCGTGTCCAGGACCATGGCTCGACGTAGACACATACATATACATGTATGTATGTATGTATGCTGGTAAAGAAAGACATTAAATGTGAAATGAATATTTGCAAGCGTGCAACCGTAATAAAATGAAATATATCTTTGAATCAACTCAGCTTTCATTCGTTTGTAAATTAGAGACTTTCATTTCATTTCAATATAAAAACGGCTCATATTGTAAATACGATACGTGTTATAACTCAATTACTACTTTAATTTATTTTAGATACATATGTACATATTACAATACAACAATATAACCAAGCACATACGCTTCTGTCAAAACAAAGAGAACAAGTGTATGTACTATGTATGTCTGCATGTTGGTTGAATGCAAATCACACTCCTTGCGACTCCTTGAGTAAGTGATGGAAGTGTTGCGCCTAAATATTCGCCATATTTACAATTGCTACAATTTCCCACTGGGACATTAGAGCGAGCTCAGCGGGCATGAGCTTGCATAATAAATTCAAAGCTAAGCCACTTATCTCGCACCGCTTTTCGCCAGAGCGGCTAGTTCCCCTCACAGGGTGTCATGATGGATGATGGAGCAATTGTTGAGGACCGCATGCCGTGCTGTCCTGGCCACCCGCCCATTTCGCCTCAAAACAAATATCATTTTTCATCGTCCACACAGAGTCGCAGACAGTCTTCCGCAGTGGACACCGCAAAATGGCAGAAACACAATGAATCTGCATGGATTCAACATTATTTACATATACACGCAGACACAAATGTCAAACATACATACATACATACATATGTAACGGTACAACGGTGTAGCTCTGGTTTTGTTCACGCTTGAGACACATATTTTCCACAGTTTAGCCCCCTCCACCGCGTTCGATTCCATTCAAAAATATAATTTGAATTGCGCATTCACTCTGTACTGGTTGGATGGAGGGCCAGTCTACAAGTGGCTCGTGTCATCAGCATAACGCACTTCATCTTCCTTCAGCTTTATGGAAATCGGAGTGACAAACACTTTGTTGGCGTTGTTAAATGGTCAAAAGGTGTGTAATTCGTTGATTTCCTCTATGATTGATGGTCATGCTTGTCGGCAAATGTGCGTGGACAAATAGTATGCGTGAGTACATACATATACATATATATATGTATATGTGTGCATGTATAGATAAATGAACGCTTTTTAAATCCGGCTCGAAAGCAATGTGAGAACCGACTTTTCTGCTTTCAAAGGATCAGAGCCGAGCTCTGTACATGGTTCCCTTTTGATGTGACAACAATAATACACTTTTTCGGTAATAAATTAATTAAAGTTTGTAGGTTTATAGATTGTAAAATTCCCGTTATTTTTTAGCAAACCTTCCACATTTTCGGAAAGTGAGTAAAGTAACTCATACGATCCGACATCCCTATAGGTACGCTGAGCTGTATAAAATTGCGCATATGTGGACCGTTGAAGGCAAACGAATATTTCATTTCAATCACAGCCGAACTAATTGCTATTGCAACAAAGTGAATAAAAAAACGGAAAGCAGTACAAACTTTCTGCGAAGATGAACAAGCTTTACTTGTCTTCTATATACATATATACATACGAGGAGGGCTGAGGGGCGTTTAATAAAATGCGCACATTTAAAATCAAACAATCAAAGTCAATCAAAACTCAAATTAGTTCTGGTATTTTGACTTTTTCTAATCAACGTTTTTCAGTTGCCTCATTTGGCTCCTTTCGCCCAAGGAGAAAGAACGGGGACGTATTGCGTGCAAATACCGATGATATACGAATGTCTATGTGTATGCAATTCTATGGATAGGTATGTGCATGTTCTACAATTGTAATTTCAGCGAAAATTGGACATTGCCAAAAGCCAAAGGTGTGTTCTGTCAAAGATAACACGGACACAGGCACGCGCCAATTACACACACACACACATACTCAAATGCTGCCGACGCATGTAGCCTCCACCACGACGAAAATTTGAGAAAATGTACCTAATCTCCTTCACCCCAGTCCAATTACCAGCGGCGGCAGCAGCAGCAACCATGCGTCCACCCTTACAATTTTACAACGCATTTACAATTTCGTCTGAAGCTCACGGCGAACACACATACATATGTCCAAGTGACCATATACACGATTTTCAGTTCGTTGCAGATGCTTGTCGCCTCTGATGTCCACTGACGCAGCAACAAAAGCCCACAGCTCGGCCATTTTATTTTTATTTGGAGGCTAAGTTTAAAATTACACTTTTTCGTTTTCCCAATTCATATGTAAACACGCACACACTCACACACATGTACATTCGAGTACATTCTCCATCGCAGCGCATTCCTTTTATGTGGGCGATTTTTTAGGTAACATTCATACATACATATGAACTTATGTATGTTGTGTGTGTAAAATTGTAAACAAAAGTTCGATGTGAATCTTAGGAAGTGAGTTGAAAGTGTGCGAATGCGTGGAAGTAAAAAGTAAAAAGTAATGACCAGACTTCCCCAGTCCTCCGCACGGTCGAAAGAAATAACTTTCAATCTCGTTTGGAATTCTCTTGATTCTCTTGTAGTTCACCTCTCATTCCATTTTGTTCGGCTTATTTCGCTTTTTATCGCAATTGAATTGGAAATAAAAGATTTGAAGTTGATTTTTATTTCAGTAAATTGCTTCATGTCAAATGTACATACATACATACATATGTATATGTAGATACATGGTATATATGTATTATAAAAGCTACATAATACCCATGTATATATGTGCACAACCGTTTACGCAATGAATTTTAAAATCTTTGAAAAATTTACCGAATTTGTCCAGAAAGCTTTCTTTGTATGGCAAAAATATTTCCTTCCTTCGAAGTTTGCATCAATGTTAAAACCTGCTTATGTTCCAAGTTCTAATGACTCTGATCATCACTGCAAGCACTGCTTCAACAGACTCGGATATGGCGACCACCAATATTAGGTGACTTTGATTCTCAGGACGTTGTGTTGGACCTCTGCTCTCTTTAAGACAAGATTACGTGTGAAAATGGAATATGGTAATACAAAATCGAAGTGCATACCTCTTTCAAGTGCGCTATCCTCTTTCTAGTTTATATACACATATCCGATTCAATATCTATGGTTTGGCTCCTCGAATGAACGCCGAATCACGTCGGCTATTATTATAATAATATTCCTTGAGTGAGAATGAGAATCCTGGTATCTATAAGCAGTGAGAAGGTTGAACGATTTTATGCGTTAACAATAACCAATTTTGAAAGTGATTTTCTTTGTTATTGTTATTGTATATTATTCCCGCTTGCTAAAGGTTTGAGATCCACTTTTTAAGCAAGCGCGTCCCTTGTCTGCTATTTTAATAATACGATAATTCGAACACTCGAAATGCTGACAAAAAACGAATGCAAAGTGGGTATGTTGGTATGCGTGTGAGTGTGTGGAAAATAATTTGTGAGGTGGCTGAGGCACAATTTTTCTTTTCCAAGCCATTTCATATTCAAGACGAAACTCAACGGCATTTCTTTGAAAGATTTCGGAATAACCGCAGTCGTAGTTACACGTATGTATAATGGCGATTTGGTTGCTACATTTCTTCATGCCGCACTCACTTACGCACACAGTCGTATCGCACGAACCCCCGAGTGACAAAAAGTTTTCCACTTGCCCATTCTACGCTTTTGTACTTTCTTGTTCTCTAATGTCCTGTGGGGATAGAACGGTGTTCCAACGGCCGGCATGTGTGTGCATGGGTGTGATTGCTCATATGCCAAATTACCAATGCCGCTTGTGAACGCATCAGTTGGTCCAGGCTGCAGCGTTCCAAAGAATGAATTATTCTTCAAATACAAATACAAATATAAATGGTTAGTAAGGCTTTTTTAATGTCCAGTGTCTGCTATTGAAAATGCATAAAAATACCATTTAGCATGTCCTCGAAAGGTACACGCGCACATATGTACATATAGAGTGCGCACCTACATTCATACATACTACATGGGCACATATGTTTGAGAAAGTGTGATAGATGTTATATTATATTATATACATGTACATATATGTATGTTTGTGTGTGTATGCTAGAAAGTTGTGTTAGTTTTCACATGGATGGATTTTGTTAGATTCGGTACTAAATTGTAATGTTGCTAAAATGGTGTTTGGGGAGCTTTTGATTTATGTTAAATTTATTTTGGATATTACGGCTTGGGCATTGAATAATAAATAGAATATGGAAAACTCGTTATTAGCGCATAACAAGCTTTTGATCTTTTCCAGCGAAATTGTTAGGAGATCTCAATATTTTCAAATATTTGTCTTTTAGTAAAAAACTAAGGAACCGAGGTAATACTAACTAAATGCTACCTTATAAACGCCTCTTCACCGATTTCGGCTGTTTCTTGGTGTTTTGTTTTTCGCAAACGAAATATCAATGATTTAACTCTAATTTCATTTTTATGGTCATTTGTGGCAAAAGTATCGCCGCTTCGATGTCCTTTCAAAGGATTACCGTTGTGAGTTATGAGCAGTTATAATGGGCTAACGCCTAACGGTTCCAACAGGAGGCTTATTGTTAGCTTTGGAAATAAATCGCAAAAAACATTTACTTTTTAAGCTAATTTGATTTAATGGGCTTTACAGGGCAATCGAATTTATTTAGCTCCGTTTCGTTTCATCTCGTTTGCGACGTTTATAGCTCTTTTGATTCAGCGAGTGACAAAAATTGCCGCTTTAATGGTGATTTATGAATGGATTGAGAAAATATTGAATTGCACTGCGCTAAAAAAAATATACACACACACCCATACATGCATATACATACATAGGCATATGTATTAAGACAAAGTATCCGAGAATTCATTTATATTTATGGCCGCAGTTATTCCTCACCTTACGGCGTTTTAGATCCGCAAATGCGAAATTATTGTGATACAGTACAATTATCCGCTCTCGGCAAATCTAATGGCAATGTAGGCTCTGAAGTTACTATATTTATATGTGGTCCGGAATACAAATATGAAATTACAGTAACATTTTTATTGGAAGAGTTAAATAGCAGAGCATACGTACCTGTATGTAATAGCTTTACAATCTGCTCACACTTAAACTCGTTGCTCTTCGAAATCTCGAAATCGAAATTCGAAATCTCTCCGGTTCCTTGTTAAAAAAGAAACTTTGTTACTCGAAAATTCTGAAGAAAACGTTATCAATGATACATTTTTGTTGTGCTCTTCATTTTGGGAGACCAATATTGATTGGAATGTTTCATGCCGGTGGTTCGTATTTTACATTTTCTCGTCCAAAAAAAGTTATTCAATTACCAAAACCGTTATCGAGTCTAGTTTGCACACCTCTCACGTTTTCTAGCATGGGGTGTGAAATGCATACACCCTCTCTAATGACAGCCTGACGACCAAGTCGAGTACTGTTAGTTAGTTGCCCACATCATGAATTTGAGTGAACATATTTTTCTTCCAGATGATGAATTTCGTGTCACGACTGACTGTACTGCAATCACACATATTCACACACAGACTTACATATTTGTAAAGTCGATTCCGACACATCCACATACATACACATGTATACTTATACATATGTAGTATGCAGTAATCTCCATATTTGTATGTAGACGCTATGTAATAGAAATAGAAAAAGAAGAAGGAAGTATGCTGCGAACATAGATTTTATGTATCTATTAGTTCACATTCATAAGTTGTGTCAAAATGAAAAATCAGCTTTTCGAGCATTGTTGGGCATAACAATGAGCTGTCCACACACACACACACACACACACTTCTGCTGAGGCTTACAATTGTATGTACACAAAAGGATAAATAATAAATTTGTGCTTCATCCCATGTTAATGCCCTGAGAAAGCTTCATATTTTTTATTGAAATACATACATACACACACTGATACACTTCTGTATCCACAAAAAATGGGAAAACATTTGAAATTATTATTTTAGCGAGAATAACAATATTTTGTTTGTGAAGCCCCGGTCTAACAAATATCCAAATATCCATAAAATAATATTGTACATGTAGTCGATTACTAATTTAATTGACTTCGATTTAATAACTTGTGTGTTAACGCATTTGCAATGCCATAATGCTAAGTTTGTCATAAGAAACCGTGTAATTTAATCAGTAGTAATCAGATATTTATAAGCAATTAACTAACTAAATGATCAATGTTTTTGTATCGTAAATGACCGCGGACCTTGTAATCGCATAAATTGATCCAGTTACCCAGCAGTGGGTCCGCAAAAATACCAGCTTTCTACCAGAATTGTCTGGTTGCAGTTCAAACTAGTCTGAGTATTAAATTAATGACAATTAAAGGGTAATCTATTTATTTTATTCGACTGCAACGATTCTCAAATAAATTATTTCCAAAATTGATTTGATTTCGGCGAAGAAAAACAAGCGTAAGCAAAGAAAGTTTTTGCACAATTCTTTATTCTTTAATTTTCTTTGCTCTCCCATATTTCTAGTATTTTCATTTATTTATTTGAGTTTCTTATTTGTATTTCTCAGTGGCTTAAAATATTTTCGGAATAACTCGGTAATATTTTCTGAAAAATAAGAAGGAATATCTTTCCACTAATGTCAATTTCGTGGTTAACCGCATCTATATTCACACATATTTATATATTTTCACATTTGCACATATAACTGTAATTGTCCACCCTCAAAAAAGCGGACATTCGCACTTTTCCCCCTTAATTTGAAGTATTTTTGTTGCAGTTTTTTTCTTTTTGCCTCGACCCTATGAAGCTTAACATCTCCTGTTTGTTTGTATGAAATTCTGAGATCGGAAACCTTTTGACATGCGGATTCCATGGAAGCACTCATACAGTTGGCTAAATTGGAATTCACAAAATTGTGAACAACTTTATAAATATGTTTATTTTTTGCTTTGTTGGTGAATTTTTACAGTTAAAATATCACAAATAACTGAAAACACCCCTCGCCCCACGACCACGACCGGTTGAGAGGCTTTTGTGTCTAAAAAATTGCAAATTCGATTACAATGTGTGTTTTTCAATGCGCGGGTGGGGGGAGAAAGTGTGTACGGCGAAAGGATGTTTCTTTCCCTGTTTTTTGAATGAATAAGCAATCATAACAAATGATGGAATCCATAATTTACTCCACCAGAACTATCTGACTCTCCGCCTATGTTTATTTAATATATTTTTAACTGTGGTTACGAGTCCGCAAGTCAAGTTTTAGTTTTGTTTTTCTTCTTTTATTAATCACTTTAAATTGAAGAACTCAGTCCAAATTCAACATCAACCATTTCAACGCCAATTTAGAATTTGGTGAAATATTTTAACAGTACCCTAATTTTTATTCTAGAAGAACCATTTTATTTTACTTAAAAAAATAGACAGAAAACTGGTGAAATTCTCCCAAACGAATGGACCTACCAACTGCTCTGACGCTACTTGACGAAGTGTGACAGCGAGTGAACCCTCCGGTATTTATAGCTCTATTCAAACGAAATGTCAGAAAAATATTTGTATGCATTTGTATGTGTATTCTTGCAACATTTCCAGCCATTTTCCAGATTTAAAATTTGAATATGCGCAGCATGTGCAATCAGAAAGGTTTTTCGGGTGGGAGATTGTACGTAGAGAGATGTGGAGTTGATGACAAGTGAGGGTTGTTGCTGGGCTTTTTTCCACCCTTTTTTTAAATTGGAGAAAGTATTAACGGTGGTGCTTTAACCCTTTGATATTTCGTACATTTCAAATACTTTATACTCTCGCAACATGTTGCACAGAGTAGTATAGTTTTGTTTACATAATGGTTGTTTATAGCATGTAAAATCTAACGCTTTAGATTCAAAATGTCCTTCAAAATATTAACAAAACTGGTCTGATGTGACGCCTCAAAATATAAACCAACCTGACATCAATTGAATCCATCAAACTTAAGCAAATTTGATCTTTCATTACTTCTCTACAAGAAAACAGAGCTGGCATAAACAATTCCGACTTTATATTACTCCATAGAATGAAAGCAAACGTGACCTTACGTAACCTCATGAGAACCAATATAATTTAGACAAACTTTAACTGAGGGTTTCGACCTCAAAAATATAAATAAACAACAATTGACTTTTCAAAATATAAACAAAGCTGACGCCACTTGATCCTTCAAAATGTGAATAAAAAATTTGACCCCACGTGACCATCCACAATTTAAACAAACCTGAGTTCACGAAAGTCCTAAAATATAAACAATTATGATATCACGGGAGTCCATGAAATTTTAGCAAACCTCACATGTTACTTCTGTAAATATAAATAAATCCGACTTCAAGTGATTTCTCAAAATAAATATAAACAATTCTGACATCAAGTCTATCTAAATTGAAGCAGTCCTGGCCTCATGTGGCCACTCCAAATGTAAACAAACAGGACATCACGTGATTCCCAAATGTAAACAAATCCGACATCGCGTGATCCCATAATGTAAACAAATCCAACATCATGTGATCCCCAAATGTAAACAAACCTGATATGACGTGATCCGCAAATGTAAAAAAATCCGGCATCACGTCATTCCCAAATATCAACAAATCCGACATCACGTGATTCCCAAATATCAACAAATCCGACATCACGTGATTCCTAAATGTTAACAAATACGACATCACGTGATTCCTAAATGTTAACAAATACGACATCACGTGATCCCAACATTTAAACAAACCGGACATCACGTGATTCCCAAACATAAACAAATTCGGCATCACGTGATTCCCAAATATCAACATATCCGACATCACGTGATCCCATAATGTAAACAAATCCAACATCATGTGATCCCCAAATGTAAACAAACCTGATATCACGTGATCCGCAAATGTAAAAAAATCCGGCATCAGGTGATTCCCAAATATCAACAAATCCGACATCACGTGATTCCTAAATGTTAACAAATACGTCATCACGTGACCCCTACATGTAAACAAATCCGGCATCACGTGATTCCCAAATGTAAACAAACCTTTGGCCGGGGTCAATGACCTTAAACAAATCTGATATCACGTGATCCCCAAATGTCAACCAATCCGACATCACGTGATCCCCAAATGTAAACAAACCTGACATCACGTGATCCCATAATGTAAACAAATCGGACATCACGTGATCATCAAAATGTAAACAAACCTTTGGCCGGGGTCAATGACCTTTGACAGGGGTTTTTTTACATTTTGATAATCACGTGATGTAAGTTTGTTAACATTTAGGGATCACGTGATGTCGGCCAATGACCATTCGGGTCAATGACCTTTGACAGGGGTTTGTTTACATTTTGATAATCACGTGATGTAAGTTTGTTAACATTTAGGGATCACGTGATGTCGGCCAATGACCATTGGCAGGGGTTTGATTACGTTTTGAGGAACGGAGTGAGGTGGGGTTTGGTAACATTTTATAGGTTAATGTGAGATCAGAGAGGCCATGTGATTTCAAATTTATTTGCATTTGAGATGAAGTTGGAGGGATCGAGTGAGGTCGGGTTTATTTAAATTTTTCGGTATCCGCGGGATCTAATCTAATAATTTGTTATTGCATGAGATATATGCATTTGATATATGAAAGGTTCTCTGTTAGGCTCAATTTAATCAATATATGTTATTTGTTATGTTAAAATTGCGTGGGTATAAAATGCTCGGCTACACTCGGATTGAGCCCATCCTTATTTGTTAGTACTTAGTCCGGAGTTCTAAAAATAATTTTATTTTTTACAGTATTATTGGCAAACGAAACATGGAAATTTCCCATGTCTAGGGTGAATGTGACATATTTGGAACTGGAGTGTATTACGAAGGTATACTTGGTTATTCTTCGAAAATGAAACAGGTATCGATTGTGCATCCTCGAAATGGATGCTTAACAACTGAATTACAATATCGTTAGATTTGGCTAGAGAACTTTATTTGGTGAGGTCTGACAATCAAATAAACTGCTTAAGGTAAAATTTATTGTAGATATAGACAGGCAGATCCGGCATTGAATGAGCAGTTGTAGAAGCATTTAGTTTCGAGTTTATTAAGGTTCCAGCGGGGTTTTTAATGTTTAATTAGTCACATGCAGTCATGGAGTATCAATGACGTTATGAATTAAGCATTATGATCAACTGTTTGCTGGGGATGAGCAATTATGGTCGTTGCTGTAATATGTATGTGTGCATGGATGCAATTGATACCACTAGATACAAGTATATACCAGCATTGCTTACGTAATTACATATGTGTAGTAGCGTACTTGAAACTATTATCGAAGGTTTTTTGTTGTTGTTGTTGTTGTTGTTGCCACTCTCCACAACGAGTTAAAATGAAATTCAAATTGAATGCATTTGAGTTATAATTTGGAATTTTTTAAAAACTGCCATCGATAATTGCATTGCATGCATAAATGGCGCATTGTACGTCGCTCTCTGTGTGCGTGTGTGTGTGTGGCATGAATATGTATGCATATATGGGTTCTTACGGCACTTGTTCGCCTCACTGCTGAATGCCATTGCTCATTTCGTATAGTACAAAGAATGCCGTTGCAAATTCTTATGCAAATTTCAGGTGATTGTTCGCTTTGTCGCACGTCACACAAAAGTCAACAAGTTGCATTCGCCAAAGCTAACTAATGTGTCTGTGTGTTGCATGATCATGAAATTTTCAATTAATTTGCATTGAATGATCGTTTGTCTGGCATTTGCATACTCTCATGTCAAAGTTAAATCACAAGAGAATAAATACATACGAGAGACATATACAGACATACGTACATACATATATATGTATATACTGTTGTTGTTATATAATTGATTTTAGCACATCCTTCTGTTGATTGTTAGACAAAGTTAGAGAACAGGATCTATTTTACAAATACATAATTACTCATGCATTGATGTGTACTAGGCTTTAAAGCGCATAATTCTTGTCAATGCATTTGTGAAATAGTCCAGGCATAAAAAATTTGTATGTACATATGTATGTAGTATAATAGGAACAATCGATCAGTTGATTGCAAGTGCCAATGCAGGAAGCGGCTTAAATTCTTTCCAGATCACAGTTAAATGCTCACGAACTATGTGGCTGTGCGTGAGAATTCCTCCAACAGTTGACCGATTAGGCACACTGTGAAAAAATTAGCAATAATTTACAAATTAAACATGAGAATCGTCTTCGAGTGACTTCGAGAACAACGCATATGTGATCCAATGTATTTAATCAAACATTTATTTATATAGAAAGCTACTTTGTATTGGCATTAGTAAGTATGTATGTATGTGCGTGTGTGTGTCATGCAAAAACTATTAACAAGATGATGTGAGCATATTTGCTCGCTTATAAAAGCAGCGAACATGCATTGCTCCGGAATGATTTCCAAGAAGTCTACAATCGCATCTTTGCCAAGCTGCCGGCTGGTTGGCTAGTTGGTTGGGTTGGCTAGCTGGCTAGCTGAGCGGAGTGATGTTAATAAGGCGTCTCATAAATTACCGCCATTTACACGAGATCACAGTTGCGCAGACGCAGAGACAAACTAACCGCTGCAACGGCAGCGCAAAATATAATATTATACCCGTATGAAGTAGGCAGAAGGTAGTATGCAGTTAAATCCGAGGAGCGCTTTCAGTGAGTGCAGAAAAGTGCTTAGGCATTTGGCGTCATCCTGTTTTGCAATGCTAGTTCCTTACCGCTTTCGCGGGCGTTTTTGCTATTTAATTCTGCAGAAGAATGTCTTCGCATTGAAATTTACATTACATTTTACATAAACACATGTGCATGGCGGTTTGCGCATGCGCAATGAAAATTTTTTACTGAATAATTCTAATGTAACATACATACATTTGAAGGTACTGATATTCCCGGATGTGATGGCTATCAAGTGTACCCTGCATCGAAGGCAAATCGGTGCAGGGTTACTGTAACCATATTAAGCAATACTTGAAATTAATTAATGAAAGCTTTTTGGATAATTGCTCAGTTGAATTCATCTGGAATGATGTAAATGCGCTATAATTCTTAATATTTTTGAGCATCCCGTTGAAAAAAATAAAGCTTTATAAGAATATACATATATATAATATAAGATTATAATTTTTTTCAAATCATCGGTAATTTTTCACTCTGTTGGGCACTACACAGCTAAAATATATAAAACTAATAAGAGTGCAGCAGCGACATCTAACGGGGTAATGTTTCTGCTGGAAATACTGGATTTCTGGAAAACTTATAATTTTAACAAATGTATGTCAATATGTTCTAATATTGTCGTCGAAATTGTACTAAAGAGCGAATAAAGGGTGTTGTCATACAAAAAGGGGTGAATGGAATTAGAGTAACGGCAGCAAAGGGTTGTTTCCTCTTCCACTGGTGGAGGGAGATGCAGTATGTACTTCAGTACTGCAGTGAATTACTGATGCAAGGTTGTGTTGCTGAACACTCTTTCACTTCTAGAGTCACAAAGT